>NC_134355.1:9129292-9309292 GCF_048569485.1 Anomaloglossus baeobatrachus | reverse complement strand
GGAAGATATTTCAGGAGCGGAGAGTTTAATGTCTCCTTTCTTTATTACAAGCTGAAGAAGCGCAGAAGGAATGGATCATTATTCCGCTCTCCTTTATCATTAGTGCGGATCTGGGAGGGAAGGCTCTGCGCAGTCCATTAGCTTCTTCAGGAGGATGAAGAGACGCCAGAACTGCGCCATAGTTATTCCCTCCGATGGCAGGACGCCTCACGTCACCCGACACATTCATTCTCATTATTTATATGCCGCCACACTTGGTGGCTTTTATATACCGTCCTATTTGCCGCCAATGACAAAGCCGGGAATCACATTAGATGTGAATTATCGAATGGGAAGTGAGCGGCTCCACAGACCCCGTAATCAGGGAGGACACAAAGTTTCCCACTTCTACACTTCGGGATTGTTAATACTGGTTTTCTTACAAGATCTGACACTGACTCCATTGGAGCAGGTTGGGTGCCATACAGGGGCGGACACTGAGCGCACAGGGCCCCCTTCCTCTGGGCCCCGGTGCAGTTGCACTGGCTGCACCGGCTACATGTCCGCAACTGATGCCAGACGTGGGAACTAAATCACAGAGAAGAACAGCCGGGCAAGCACTACTGTGGGCTCATAGTGAAGACCCCAAACCCACTCACAAAGTCCAAAGAAATCCAACTTTATATTGTCAGCATGTAGGGGTACATGAGCCGGCGATAGAGATGTTCACAGCTAAAAGCCTCACATAGGAGGAGACCAGCGATGGAGAAGTCCACAGCCGAAAGCCTCATACAGGAGGAGACCAGCAATGGAGACATCCATGACTGAAAGCCTCACATAGGATGAGACCAGCGATGGAGACATTCATGACTGAAAGCCTCATACTGGAGGAGACCAGCAATGGAGATGTCCACGAGTGAAAGCCTCACACCGGAGGAGAACAGCGATTGAGACATTCATGACTGAAAGCCTCACACTGGAGGAGACCAGCAATGGAGATGTTCACGGCTGAAAGCCTCACATAGGAGGAGACCAGCGATGGAGACATCCATGACTGAAAGCCTCACACTGGAGGAGACCAGCAATGGAGATGTTCACGGCTGAAAGCCTCACATAGGAGGAGACCAGCGATGGAGACATCCATGACTGAAAGCCTCACACTGGAGGAGACCAGCAATGGAGATGTTCACGGCTGAAAGCCTCACACCGGAGGAGAACAGCGATGGAGACATCCATGACTGAAAGCCTCACACAGGAGGAGACCAGCAATGGTGACTTAACTAACTAAGTAACATAGCCAGTCCGACATAAAGGAAACAAACAGCTCTTAACAGTCCATAAAATGCGAGGTCTGTCCACTCAGGAAAAATGTTCAGCTCCTTGAGTATAAACACCGCTCTGCAGGTCTGCTCACCTCCAGACACACACCGCTCTGCAGGTCTGCTCACCTCCAGACACACACCGCTCTGCAGGTCTGCTCACCTCCATACATACACCGCTCTGCAGGTCTGCTCTCCTCCAGACACACACCGCTCTGCAGGTCTGCTCACCTCCAGACACACACCGCTCTGCAGGTCTGCTCACCTCCAGACATACACCGCTCTGCAGGTCTGCTCACCTCCAGACACACACCGCTCTGCAGGTCTGCTCACCTCCAGACACACACCGCTCTGCAGGTCTGCTCACCTCCAGACACACACCGCTCTGCAGGTCTGCTCACCTCCAGACATACACCGCTCTGCAGGTCTGCTCACCTCCAGACACACACCGCTCTGCAGGTCTGCTCACCTCCAGACACACACCGCTCTGCAGGTCTGCTCACCTCCAGACATACACCGCTCTGCAGGTCTGCTCACCTCCAGACACACACCGCTCTGCAGGTCTGCTCACCTCCACACACACACCGCTCTGCAGGTCTGCTCACCTCCAGACACACACCGCTCTGCAGGTCTGCTCACCTCCAGACACACACCGCTCTGCAGGTCTGCTCACCTCCAGACACACACCGCTCTGCAGATCTGCTCACCTCCAGACACACAACGCTCTGCAGATCTGCTCACCTCCAGACACACACCGCTCTGGAGGTCTGCTCACCTCCAGACACACACCGCTCTGCAGGTCTGCTCACCTCCAGACACACACCGCTCTGCAGGTTTGCTCACCTCCAGACACACACCGCTCTGCAGGTCTGCTCACCTCCAGACACACACCGCTCTGCAGGTCTGCTCACCTCCAGACACACACCGCTCTGTAGGTCTGCTCACCTCCAGACACACACCGCTCTGCAGGTCTGCTCACCTCCAGACACACACCGCTCTGCAGGTCTGCTCACCTCCAGACACACAACGCTCTGCAGGTCTGCTCACCTCCAGACACACAACGCTCTGCAGATCTGCTCACCTCCAGACACACAACGCTCTGCAGATCTGCTCACCTCCAGACACACACCGCTCTGGAGGTCTGCTCACCTCCAGACACACACCGCTCTGCAGGTCTGCTCACCTCCAGACACACACCGCTCTGCAGGTCTGCTCACCTCCAGACACACACCGCTCTGCAGGTTTGCTCACCTCCAGACACACACCGCTCTGCAGGTCTGCTCACCTCCAGACACACACCGCTCTGCAGGTCTGCTCACCTCCAGACACACACCGCTCTGCAGGTCTGCTCACCTCCAGACACACACCGCTCTGCAGGTCTGCTCACCTCCAGACACACACCGCTCTGCAGGTCTGCGCACCTCCAGACACACACCGCTCTGCAGGTCTGCTCACCTCCATACACACACCGCTCTGCAGGTCTGCTCCCCTCCAGACACACAATGCTCTGCAGGTCTGCTCACCTCCAGACACACACCGCTCTGCAGGTCTGCTCACCTCCAGACATACACCGCTCTGCAGGTCTGCTCACCTCCAGACACACACCGCTCTGCAGGTCTGCTCCCCTCCAGACACACACCGCTCTGCAGGTCTGCTCACCTCCAGACACACACCGCTCTGCAGGTCTGCTCACCTCCAGACACACACCGCTCTGCAGGTCTGCTCACCTCCAGACACACACCGCTCTGCAGGTCTGCTCCCCTCCAGACACACAATGCTCTGCAGGTCTGCTCACCTCCAGACACACAATGCTCTGCAGGTCTGCTCACCTCCAGACACACAATGCTCTGCAGGTCTGCTCCCCTCCAGACACACACCGCTCTGCAGGTCTGCTCACCTCCAGACACACACCGCTCTGCAGGTCTGCTCACCTCCAGACACACACCGCTCTGGAGGTCTGCTCACCTCCATACATACACCGCTCTGGAGGTCTGTTCACTTCCAGACACACACCGCTCTGCAGGTCTGCTCCCCTCCAGACACACAATGCTCTGCAGGTCTGCTCACCTCCAGACACACAATGCTCTGCAGGTCTGCTCCCCTCCAGACACACAATGCTCTGCAGGTCTGCTCACCTCCAGACACACACCGCTCTGCAGGTCTGCTCCCCTCCAGACACACAATGCTCTGCAGGTCTGCTCACCTCCAGACACACAATGCTCTGCAGGTCTGCTCCCCTCCAGACACACAATGCTCTGCAGGTCTGCTCACCTCCAGACACACACCGCTCTGCAGGTCTGCTCACCTCCAGACACACACCGCTCTGCAGGTCTGCTCACCTCCAGACACACACCGCTCTGCAGGTCTGCTCACCTCCAGACACACACCGCTCTGGAGGTCTGCTCACCTCCATACATACACCGCTCTGGAGGTCTGTTCACTTCCAGACACACACCGCTCTGGAGGTCTGCTCACCTCCATACATACACCGCTCTGGAGGTCTGTTCACTTCCAGACACACACCGCTCTGCAGGTCTGCTCCCCTCCAGACACACACCGCTCTGCAGGTCTGCTCCCCTCCAGACACACAATGCTCTGCAGGTCTGCTCACCTCCAGACACACACCGCTCTGCAGGTCTGCTCACCTCCAGACACACACCGCTCTGCAGGTCTGCTCACCTCCAGACACACACCGCTCTGCAGGTCTGCTCACCTCCAGACATACACCGCTCTGCAGGTCTGCTCACCTCCAGACACACAATGCTCTGCAGGTCTGCTCCCCTCCAGACACACAATGCTCTGCAGGTCTGCTCACCTCCAGACACACACCGCTCTGCAGGTCTGCTCACCTCCAGACACACACCGCTCTGCAGGTCTGCTCACCTCCAGACACACACCGCTCTGGAGGTCTGTTCACTTCCAGACACACACCGCTCTGGAGGTCTGTTCACCTCCAGACACACACCGCTCTGCAGGTCTGCTCACCTCCAGACACACACCGCTCTGCAGGTCTGCTCACCTCCAGACACACACCGCTCTGCAGGTCTGCTCACCTCCAGACACACACAGTGGGTGAATTCAGAAACATTGATTTCACCTCCTGGGCCACACCCTAGGGTGGGGATATGTGAATTGTCACCCACCCAACTCTTCAGTTGTTCACAAACCCTAATCATGGCCGATTAACCCTCTCAACATATTACATGCTGTAAATGCTTCCAGGTTTACATCACTGAATCTGACAACATCCATGAAACACAGCCCCCTCCAGGATTTCAGCAGCGACCATCTTAAATTTCACCAGTTGTTGTTCGTTTGTGTCTCTTACGTTTTGTCTTATTCCTGTGAACTGTATCTCTATGGAGTGAGATCTGGTGATGATTCGGCCATTGCAGAATATTCCACTTTTTCGCTTTTGCAGCATGTTTTGGGTCAACGCCCAGTTCCATCCAACCGTTGCTGTATTTGGTAGAATCTGAGCACAAAGTCTTATCGTGTGACTTCAGAATTCATCCGGCTGCTTCTGTCTTCAGTCACATCATCAATATCCACTAGTGGCCCAGAGCCATTGTAAACACCGACTTCCTGGAGAGATGTCTTCACTTGAGGGAAATGTTGTGAAGGTTTTTCTTCACCATGGAATGGATTCTGCAATCATCCCCCACTGGTGTCTTCCGGGGACGTTTTGGCCTTGAGTTCCCGGCTCACCAGTGCGCTCTTCTTTTTTTCCAGAATGCACCAAACTGTTGATTTGGTCACTCCTGACATTTCTGCTCTTTCTGATGGATTTCTTCATTTTTCAGCCAGATGATGGTCGGTTTCTTTTACATAGAGAGCTCCTCTGACCACTTGTTGTGGGTTCACAGCAACAGCTTCCGAATACAAATGCCGCACCTGGAATCAGCTCCAGACCTTTTACCAGCTTAATTAATGATGGATTAATGAGGGAATCGCCCATGAGCCCATTAAAGAGCTTTATATGGAATTGTCCAATTACTTTTGGTTCCTAGAAAGAGAAGCAGCTTCATATTAATGAGGCGTAATTCCTAAACCCTCCTCCAATTAGGATGTGAATCCCTCAAATTAAAGCTGAGAGCCGGCATTTTAAGCCCAGATTTATAATAGAACTGGATCTTGAATGTGTTTTTGTAAACAGCTAAAATGCCAAAACCTGTGTCACTGTCCATTATTTCTGGACCTAACTGTATATTTAAGGGGTTGTCTACAGCTCCTCATCCCCAGCCTTATCATTTCAGGAGCCCAATTAATATAAACCAGTGTATACTCTCCTCCTGCAGTGGCAGCATTTCAGCGATGTTGCAGGAGATGAGTATACACTGGGCTCCTGAAGGGTTAATCTGGGGGTGTGCAGTTGTGGACAACTCTTTTAAGGTCGCCTCAATGGATCCCTAGGGTTGGCGTGTCACTGGGGCTGGCGGCTCCTTACAGACTCGAAGGTGACGAGTAATCTCGGATAATGGGAAGGAATATTGGTGACTTATGGAGCGGGGGGGCACATTCTCCAGCTTTCGGGGGGCGTCTTGCACTGTCATGATCATCGGAGGAGATCATGATTCATGGTCATTAAAGACATGCGCTGATGTTTGATTTCTTAATGACCTCTTAGTAGAAACAATGTAACACTTGATTCATAGTAGCTCCGCCCACATGACTCCGGGTGTTCTCCATACAGCCGCTCTATGGGGCAGACACTGCTGAGGTCATCACAGCCGTAATATTGTATCATCTGACAGGTCACATCCAATCTCAGCTGGGAAATACCAGAGCGTCTTCTCTTCTTCTGACTGTCTCTGACGTGCTCTGTCTCTTACTTTATCTCTGAATCTCTGTTTCCTCGTCTCTTTCTCCCGTCTCTCCTCTTCATTGGTTGACGCTGACTCTTTCTCTTGTCTTTGTAGGTGGTCACACACAGACGACAATCATTAATGATAATTATCATCTTTCTTCTGAACCGTTCTATAAATTTCCCTTCCAGCAATCGGAGAAAGGATCAGAGAGGCTGGAAATCATTTCTCATTAGTCTCTGTCTCATTTCCTCATTCGTCCTCTGCTTTATCTCTGCTTCTCTAACTCCTGCCTGTCATGTCTTTCCTAAAGGCCCCGTTACACGCTAGGATATATGTAACGAGATGTCGTCAGGGTCACAGATTCCGAGACGCACATCCGGCGTCGTCAGAGATATCGTAGCGTGTGACACCTATGAACGAGCAGAAATACTCACCTGATCGTTGCTCGTGGACACGTCGCTCATTTTCATTAAGTCGTTCCTCCTTCTGTGCTCCGGCGAACAGCCACTTCCTGAAGGGGGCGGGTCGTGCGGCGTCACAGCGACGTCACACAGCCGCCGGCCAATAGAAGCAGAGGGGCGGAGATGAGCGGGACGTAACATCCCACCCACCTCCTTCCTTCCGCATAGCCGGCGGGGCGCAGGTAAGCTGTGTGCATCGTTCCCGGGGTGTCACATGGAGCGACGTGTGCTGTCCCGGGTATGATGAACAATCTGCGCAAATAAGATTAAATGATTTTTTAAAAATGTGCGACGTGTACACGATCCACGAGTTACAACCGATTTGCGAACGTTCAATGTCGCTCGGAGGTGTCACACAGGACGACGCCGTAAACGGTGCCAGATGTGCGTCACGAAAACCGTGACCCCGACGACATATCGCACGATAGATCGTCTCGTGTGACGCCCGCATTACTCTGCTTCATTATCTCTGTCTCTCTTGTGGCTTTTCTTCTTCGCCTCCTTGTTCTCTCTGTATCTCTGTATCTATCTCTGCAACCTACTCTTTTTTTCTGTATATCTCTGCCTTTCCTTTACCTTTTATTCTTCCTCATCCTGCTCTTCCTCTCTCTACCGCTGTCTCTTTATCCTCAATCTGCTCCTACCTCTCACTCTTCCTTCTCATCCTGCTGTCTTCCTCAGTCTCTTCTTTCTCAATCTGCTCTCTACTGTCTCTTCCTCCGCACTCTGCTCTCTACTGTCTCTTCCTCCGCACTCTGCTCTCTACTGTCTCTTCCTCCGCACTCTGCTCTCTACTGTCTCTTCCTCCGCACTCTGCTCTCTACTGTCTCTTCCTCCGCACTCTGCTCTCTACTGTCTTTTCCTCCGCACTCTGCTCTCTACTGTCTCTTCCTCCGCACTCTGCTCTCTACTGTCTCTTCCTCCGCACTCTGCTCTCTACTGTCTCTTCCTCCGCACTCTGCTCTCTACTGTCTCTTCCTCCGCACTCTGCTCTCTACTGTCTTTTCCTCCGCACTCTGCTCTCTACTGTCTCTTCCTCCGCACTCTGCTCTCTACTGTCTCTTCCTCCGCACTCTGCTCTCTACTGTCTCTTCCTCCGCACTCTGCTCTCTACTGTCTTTTCCTCCGCACTCTGCTGTCTTCCTCTGTCTCTTCCTCCTCCCCCTGCTTTCTGCCTCTGTCTCTTCCTCCTCCCCCTGCTTTCTGCCTCTGTCTCTTCCTCCTCCCCCTGCTCTCTACCTCGGTCTCTTCCTCCTCCCCCTGCTTTCTGCCTCTGTCTCTTCCTCCTCCCCCTGCTCTCTACCTCTGTCTCTTCCTCCCCCCCCTGCTCTCTGCCTCTGTCTCTTCCTTCTCACCCTGCTCTCTATCTCTGTCTCTTCCTCCTCGCTCTGCTATCTTCCTCTGTCTCTTCTTCGTCACTTTGTCTCTTCCTCCTCACCCTGATCTCTACCTCTGACTCTTCCTCCTCACTCTGCTGTCTGCCTCTATCACTTCCTCCTCATCCTGCTTTCTATCTCTTTCTCTCAGTCTCTTCCTCCTCATCATGCTTCTTCCTCTGTCTCTTCCTCCTCACTCTGCTCTCTACTTCTTTCTTTTCCTCCTCACTCTGCTCTCTTCCACTGTCTCTTCCTCCTCATTTTGCTCTCTCTGCTTGTCTCTTCCTCCTCCCCCTACTCTCTGCCTCTGTGTCTTCCTCCTCCCCCTGCTCTCTGCCTCTGTCTCTTCCTCCTTCCCCTGCTCTCTACCTCTGTCCCTTCCTCCTTGCTCTGCTGTCTACCTCTGTCTCTTCCTCTTCACCCTGATCTCTGCCTCTGTCTCTTCCTCCTGCCCCTGCTCTCTACCTCTGTCTCTTCCTCCTCACCCTGCTCTCTGCCTCTGTCTCTTCCTCCTCACCCTGCTCTCTGCCTCTGTCTCTTCCTCCTCACCCTGATCTCTGCCTCTGACTCTTCCTCCTCACCCTTCTCTCTACCTCTGTCTCTTCCTCCTCACCCTGATCTCTGCCTCTGACTCTTCCTCCTCACCCTGCTCTCTACCTCTGTCTCTTCCTCCTCACCCTGATCTCTACCTCTGACTCTTCCTCCTCACTCTGTTGTTTGCCTCTATCGCTTCCTCCTCATCCTGCTTTCTACCTCTTTCTCTCAGTCTCTTCCTCCTCATCATGCTTCTTCCTCTGTCTCTTCCTCCTCACTCTGCTCTCTACCTCTATAGTTTCCTCCACACTCTGCTGTCTTCCACTGTCTCTTCCTCCTCAATTTGCTCTCTCTGCTTGTCTTTTCCTCCTCACTCTACTCTCTGCCTCTGTCTCTTCCTCCTCCCCCTGCTCTCTACCTCTGTCTCTTCCTCCTCACTCTGATCTCTGCCTCTTCCTCCTCGCCCTGCCCTCTACCTCTGTCTCTTCTTCCTCGCTCTGCTCTCTACCTCTGACTCTTCCTCCTCACTCTGCTCTCTGCCTCTCTCTTCCTCTTCACCCTGCTGTCTGCCTTTGTCTCTTCCTCCTCGCTTTGCTCTCTACCTCTCTACCTCTGTCTCTTCCTCCTCACTCTGCTCTTTTCCTCTGTCTCTTCCTCCTCTCTCTGCCTCAGTCTCTTCCTCCTTGCTCTGCTCCCTTCCTCCTCGCTCTGCTCTCTTCCTCCTTGCTCTGCTCTCTTCCTCCTCGCTCTGCTCTCTGCATCGGTCTGGTCTCTTCCTCATCACTCTGCTCTCTGCTTCTGTCTCTTCCTCCTCACCCTGCTCTCTACCTCTGTCTCTTCCTCCTCGCTCTGCTCTCTACCTCGCTATCTTTGTCACTTCCTCCTCACTCTGCTCTCTGCCTTTTCTTCCTCGCTCTGCTTTCTTCCTCCTCGCTCTGCTCTTTGCCTTTGTCTCTTCCTCCTCGCTCTGCTCTCTACCTCTCTACCTCTGTCTCTTCCTCCTCACCCTACTCTCTGCCTCTGTCTCTTCCTCCTAACTATGCTCTCTGCCTCTCTCTTCCTCCTCACCCTGCTCTCTGCCTTTGTCTCTTCCTCCTCGCTCTGCTCTCTGCCTCTCTACCTCTGTCTCTTCCTCCTCGCTCTGCTCTCTTCCTCCTTGCTCTGCTCTCTTCCTCCTCACTCTGCTCTCTTCCTCCTCACCCTGCTCTCTGCCTCTGTCTCTTCCTCCTTGCTCTGCTCTCTTCCTCCTTGCTCTGCTCTCTACCTCTGTCCCTTCCTCCTTGCTCTGTTCTCTTCCTCCTCACCCTGCTCTCTGCCTCTGTCTCTTCCTCCTTGCTCTGCTCTCTTCCTCCTCACCCTGCTCTCTACCTCTGTCTCTTCCTCCTTGCTCTGCTCTCTTCCTCCTCACTCTGCTCTCTGCATCGGACTCTTCCTCCTTGCTCTGCTCTCTTCCTCCTTGCTCTGCTCTCTTCCTCCCCACCCTTCTCTCTGCCTTGGTCTCTTCCTCATCACTCTGCTCTCTGCCTCTGTCTCTTCCTCCTCACTCTGCTCTCTACCTGTCTCTTCCTGCTCACTCTGCTCTCTACCTGTCTCTTCCTCCTTGCTCTGCTCTCTATCTCTACCTCTGTCTCTTCCTCCTTGCTCTGCTCTCTACCTCTGTCTCTTCCTCCTTGCTCTGCTCTATACCTCTGTCTCTTCCACCTCACCCTGCTCTCTACCTCTGCCCCTTCCTCCTTGCTCTCCTCTCTATCTCTGTCTCTTCCTCCTCACCCTGCTCTCTACCTCTGTCTCTTCCTCCTTGCTCTGCTCTCTACCTCTGCCCCTTCCTCCTTGCTCTTCTCTCTATCTCTGTCTATTCCTCCTCACCCTGCTCTCTATCTCTGTCTCTTCCTCCTTGCTCTGCTCTCTATCTCTGTCTCTTCCTCCGCTCTCTATCTCTGTCTCTTCCTCCTTGCTCTGCTCTCTATCTCTGTCTCTTCCTCTCTGCTCTGCTCTTCCTCCTCGCTCTGCTCTCTTCCTCCTTGCTGTGCTCTCTCTTTCTCTACCTCTGTCTCTTCCTCCTCACCCTGCTCTCTCTCTATCTCTGTCCCTTCCTCCTTGCTCTGCTCTCTCTCTATCTCTGTCCCTTCCTCCTTGCTCTGCTCTCTCTACCTCTGTCTCTTCCTCCTTGCTCTGCTCTCTATCTCTGTCCCTTCCTCCTCACCCTGCTCTCTATCTCTGTCTCTTCCACCTCACCCTGCTCTCTACCTCTGTCTATTCCTCCTTGCTCTGCTCTCTCTCTGTCTCTTCCTCCTTGCTCTGCTCTCTATCTCTGTCTCTTCCTCCTTGCTCTGCTCTCTATCTCTGTCTCTTCCTCCTTGCTCTGCTCTCTATCTCTGTCTCTTCCTCCTTGCTCTGCTCTCTATCTCTGTCTCTTCCTCCTTGCTCTGCTCTCTATCTCTGTCTCTTCCTCCTTGCTCTGCTCTCTCTCTCTGTCTCTTCCTCCTCACCCTGCTCTCTATCTCTGTCTCTTCCTCCTTGCTCTGCTCTCTCTCTGTCTCTTCCTCCTCACCCTGCTCTCTACCTCTGTCTCTTCCTCCTTGCTCTGCTCTCTATCTCTGTCTCTTCCTTCTTGCTCTGCTCTCTATCTCTGTCTCTTCCTCCTTGCTCTGCTCTCTCTCTCTGTCTCTTCCTCCTCACCCTGCTCTCTATCTCTGTCTCTTCCTCCTTGCTCTGCTCTCTCTCTGTCTCTTCCTCCTCACCCTGCTCTCTACCTCTGTCTCTTCCTCCTTGCTCTGCTCTCTCTCTGTCTCTTCCTCCTTGCTCTGCTCTCTATCTCTGTCTCTTCCTCCTTGCTCTGCTCTCTACCTCTGTTGCTTTCAGTAACATATTGGCTATATTTTGCCTGTTGTAATGGGGCCGTGTTCCTTCCTTTCTGGGGCTGGGGAGGGTCAGCGCGCAGCCTCTGCTTATGACCCAGCCGTCCGGCTCCAGGGGTAACAGAGTCCACTAATGAGCGGTTGCTTCTGATTTTCTTGCTGCTCCACAGCCGGAGCTGTGGCTCCTCCGATACATGTAGGAGACAAATCCGAGGAAATAGGTCGTGTGCTTCATGGATGATCCCAGGATCTGGAATCTGAATAATTAAAGGATTCAGTACACAGAGATGCTACAAATAGATACAGAACGGTGGGGGAGCGATACATGGAGGGACACAGCCTGCAGCACAGAGTGTTTCAGGAGAACGTGTTCTGGTCTTCTGTTATGACATACACTGAGACTAGCCTATAGTCCTGCAGCACAGAGTATTTCAGAAGAGGAGTGTGCCCATATAATGGTAAGTCTCAGACTGAGCGAGCACTAAGATGCTCGGATGCTCCATACTCGAATCGAGCAGGTCAGACGCTCGGACGGGCTACACTCGAGTAACGAGCACAATGAAAGTCAGAGGGAAAATCGATCATTGTTCCAGGAGACCCCCCCCCAAGGAGGTCTGTGGGCAGGAAAATCGCTGAAATGAAATAGGAACAGTGTGGGAAAGTGGCACGCTAGGTACAGGGAAGTAGCAAGCGAACGGCGAAAAGGAAGGGAAACCCTGTGTCTAGAGAAGGGGAGATGGTGACCCCTGACCAAACTTACTGCTGGTCCCTGGGGTCCCTCGTCTCTCTAGATAGGTTCTGCATCTCTGTGCCAAGCAGGATACCTGACCCTAGCTATCCCTAGTGCTGGACCCTAAATAGGGAACGGATGGGATGAGCTCTTCATCAACCCCACTAACCACTATAGATGACACAAGGAGGACACACGGGGAAAAGCATGAACTACGTATTATACACATGACTCAGTTAGAAGGTCAGCAACAATACCACAGAGGTGTATGTCGCGGGCGGAGGGGACGCGCTCGCCACGCTCGGGTCCGGGGCTTCTGCTGCTGCTGCTCGGTGGCTCGAGCGGTGGACCGGACCGGGGACTCGAGAAGCGCTCCTCACCCGTGAGTGAAAGGGGGGGTGGATTGGTTAGGGAAATTGTTCGTGACGCCACCCACGGGTCGTGGTGATGATGGCACCACCGCTGCTGGTGACGGGGATCCCGGGAGAGATGGTAGGGTGCAGCTGAGATGTTGTCCCCTCCGTGGGCAGGGGTTGGTGATCCTGGGGCCCGATGGTGTAACGGGGAGGCCGGATGGCTGGGGTGCAGGGACTGCGTGGCGCGGTGCCGGACGGCACTGGTGTACTCACTCAGACAATCACTGACAGAATCTCTGGTAAACCAAAAACGGCCGGATGGACGGGTCCCGCTGCCGGCTGCAGTGTTGTTGTTGTGCTCTCCCCGGACGGCTGATGGTGGCTGTCTTTCCCTGCACCTTTTAGAATGTTCTGACTCCTGTGGTTGCCCACCTGTAGTCCGCTCCCCGGCGTATAGGTGCCGTAGGAGCCCGTTTTGCCCGCAGGCACTGGCCCTTGGATCTCTAGCCTGGGACGGTGGCTGTATATCCTCTCTGGGTGGACGGTTGCCTTCAATCGGGACTTTAGTAGTTGAGAAACCCCCGGGATTCCTGTCACATTCCGATTTAACTATTGACGGCGGCTCCAAGCCTGGTCGGGGTCCGATGGCCCTGCCTGTGTGCTTAGCTTCACTCCGTTCCCCGGTCCAGTACCGGCGGGCCGACACCCGACCCCGGTCATTACGGCTCTGCGGAGTTCCACTAACTCCTGCAGACGGCCACCATCGTCTGCCAACCTTGCTGTTAGTGTCTGGGCTCCAACCCAGACACCCAAGTGTTCACTCCTCTCACTTTCACCTCCAGACTCTAACTGACACTTTTCCCGCCTCCAGGCCTGTGAACTCCTCGGTGTGTGAGGCCAACCGCCTGACTCCGCCCCACCTGGTGTGGACATCAGACCCTGGAGGGAGGCAACAAGGGTTTTGTGTTTGGCTGCTGTAACTGCCTAGGGTGGGGGTGTGTGTTGGTATGTCTGTGACTACCTGGCTAGTCCAGGGCGTCACATGTACAAGCCGCCTGCTTGCAACCAGTGCTTGAATAAACTGAAAATATCACCAGCACCAGTCCAAGGAAGAAGGGAGTATTTAAACACATGGAGAATGCTGATGATCAGCAGCTGGACGGAAGGAGGGCTCCTGCTGGGTCCAAAAGGAGAAGAGATGAATCCAGCAGGAAAGCTCCAATTCCAATGAATCCTGACAGCAGGGACAATAGAAAGTCAAGGAGCAGCCAGCCGCTGTGACCTTCTATGGCCAGAAATCACAGGACTGTCTGTCACCCGTAACACACCCGTGATAGCAAGACGCCTGGACGCAGCTATGACTCCCAGGTCGCTGCTGGGAACAATGTTGTCAGAGTATTCCGCCACTTTTATGATAAAACATAAAAAACTGAAAATAAAATGGATTTTACAAGAAAAATGTTAGGAAACACCTCTATAAAGACTTGTATATAATGAATGAAAAAAGAAAAGAAAACCAACTCTTCCGACCTTAGGCTCTCTTTTGCACGTTCTCATTGCTTTCAATGGTGAAAAAAACATTCACCTGTAAATGTAATTTATGAAGGACGGACTATGAGCCTTACAAACCGTTACGGACAATGCAAGAACTGCCAAAAATTAGAAGGAAGAGGGACTGCGATACCCTCTGTATTACACATAGAGGAGGGACTGCGATACCCCCTGTATTACACATAGAGGAGGGACTCCGATACACCCTGTATTACACATAGAGGAGAGACTCTGATACACCCTGTATTACACATAGAGGAGGGGCTCCGATACACCATGTATTATACATAGAGGAGGGACTACGATACACCATGTATTATACATAGAGGAGGGACTACGATACACCCTGTATTATACATAGAGGAGGGACTCCGATACACCCTGTATTACACATAGAGGAGGGACTCCGTTACACCCTGTATTATACATAGAGGAGGGACTCCGTTACACCCTGCATTACACATAGAGGAGGGACTCCGATACACCATGTATTATACATAGAGGAGGGACTCCGATACACCCTGTATTACACATAGAGGAGGGACTCCGATACACCCTGTATTACACATAGAGGAGGGACTCCGATACACCCTGTATTACACATAGAGGAGGGACTCCGATACACCCTGTATTACACATAGAGGAGGGACTCTGATACACCCTGTATTACACATAGAGGAGGGACTCCGATACACCCTGTATTACACATAGAGGAGGGACTCCGATACACCCTGTATTACACATAGAGGAGGGACTCCGATACACCCTGTATTACACATAGAGGAGGGACTCCGATACACCCTGTATTACACATAGAGGAGGGACTCCGATACACCCTGTATTACACATAGAGGAGGGACTCTGATACACCCTGTATTACACATAGAGGAGGGACTCCGATACACCCTGTATTACACATAGAGGAGGGACTCTGATACACCCTGTATTACACATAGAGGAGGGACTCTGATACACCCTGTATTACACATAGAGGAGGGACTCCGATACACCCTGTATAACACATAGAGGAGGGACTCCGTTACATCCTGTATTACACATAGAGGAGGGACTCCGATACACCCTGTATAACACATAGAGGAGGGACTCCGATACACCCTGTATTACACATAGAGGAGAGACTCTGATACACCCTGTATTACACATAGAGGAGGGACTCTGATACACCCTGTATTACACATAGAGGAGGGACTCCGATACACCATGTATTATACATAGAGGAGGGACTACGATACACCCTGTATTACACATAGAGGAGGGACTACGATACACATTCTGATAATATTATTAGGAAGTGGGACTCCTAGATGCATAAAACTTATGCACTAAGTGGAAGGGATGCCAAAATTGAGAAGGAGGAACTGTAATACCCCCTGGAAGACACGTAGAGGAGGGACTAAGGCAACATTTTGTACCATTGTAAATGTGACGCCCTGGCCTATCAAGTCATCACAAGAGTGCCGTGCAATCTGCCCTTCTGCATGGTACCCACTCTTCCTTGGTTACGGGTCCTGTCAGTTTGGTGTTGCTACCAACAGGTGTACATAAATCCTGAAGAACACTCTACACCACACCCACCAAACACCCATTGGGGAATAGGGCCACCCAGATGGAGGGATGGAAGAGGGAGGGCAGAGATGTCAGTTGAGTAGAGTTGAGCAGTGAGACAGCGGCGACAGGACAGGTCACGATGTGGAGCTGGGCTCCTGTACCCGTCCCAGGTGCCAGAAGTTGGCCTGGCCAGAAGGAGCTGGAACCCCGGTCACAGGGGGTAGTGACAGGGGGTACGGTGCTGCTACAAAGAGCAGGCCGGCTGCCTTGTACTACAACCGGGCAGGGGCCAGGGCACGACGGGGTTTGTGGACCCTAGGCTGGGAAGAAGCTTCACGCAGTCCAGTAATTCACCCGACGGGAACGGAGTCTTCAGGAACCGTTCCCCACCAGCTCCAGAATCAGGGTACTAGTGCAACGAGGGGGATAGGACTTCCCACAACCGTCCAGAAAATCCCAAGCGTGAACCCTGAGAGCAGACTCACCTTTCTAGCCACACAGGTGAGCAGGACCCGAGTAGTCTTAGGTGAAAGGGATCCACCAAGTTACATACAGTGCCAAGGGACAAGGCTTCAGACCAACCAGCAACGCCAAAGGGGCACGGACCCAGCGTGCTCGACTAAGAGAAGCAATGCATTCAAGAGTTTGGTTTACCTGGTGTCAGCGTCAGTGACTTTGGACTGTGTGAGTACCCGATATCCCCTTCACTCCCGACGGGTTCCCCACTCCATACATCACCGGGCCCCGGGACACCAAACGCCCTGCCCACAGAGGGGTTAACATCTTGAGCTGGCACTCCATCATTCCTGGGCTCTTCCCCCCAAACGGCAGCGGTGGTCTCTCACATTACCACGCAGCATGGGTGGCGTCACGAACATTATCCCACTCACCAACCAAAGCAACGAACCCCCATTTTTATTTCTGAGGTAGCCGCGCGACCCCGCCTCGGATCCGGAGACCCCTCGAGCCACTGTGGATCCGGTCCGAGCAGCCCGTCGGCTCTCGCGGGGGCGGCACACCTTAGGAAAACTTAGCGTCACGAACAGGATGCGACCAGCTGAAGCTGAAGCCCCACACTTCGTCTTCAGCCTGAAACAGGAACCAGAAGTTCCCAGAAGGCCACAGCGCGCGAAAGAGTGCTGGGAGAATACCGAGGGGGCATGCCTGAATGTAGCAAAAGCGGAAAAGAAGCAGGGATGCCAGGACTCTGCCAGAACGTTCCTGGACATCGCAGAGGCAAGATGGCAGAGCGGAGCTGGTCACCGGAACGTCCTGTTCCCGGGACCGCGACTTGGATTGAGGAAGAAACCGAGCAGCTGTGCAGGAGAATGCGGACGTAGTTCCTGTTCATACTGAATCACTGGAGGGAAGAGGTGAGGAGCCTGGCGGTGGCGGTGTGAGCCCGTGAGATTGAAATCCCACGTGAAGAAAGGGTAAGCGGTTACCCATTCCCTATTGATTACCCTAATCCAGCCATGGCGGCTGAGGGATCCGGTCCGCCCCCGCTTGCGACAACTACTCCACTGTCACCTACCCTGTCCTCGGCGGACGCTGAGCTGCCATTATCCATCGGAACCTGCAGTCTGTTTTTTCAAGCTTCAGCAGCAGCCCCAAGGTCCATCATCATCCCGGTCATGACAGCGGTCGCCCAGACACCGGCCAGACCAGACCCGGGTTCCCCACTCCATACATCACCGGGCCCCGGGACACCAAACCTCCTACCCACGGAGGGGTTAAACATTCTGCTGCTTCAACACCGACACCGGGCTGCCCAACAGCAGCGGTGGTCTCTCACATTACTATGCACCGTGGGTGGCGTCACGAACATTATCCCATTCACCACCCAAAGCAACAAACCCCCCTTTTTATTTCCGAGGTAGCCGCGTGACCCCGCCTTGGATCTGGAGACCCCTCGAGCCACTGTAGATCCGTGTCCGAGCAACCCGTCGTCTGTCCTAGGGGCGGCACATAAGGAGTTTGATTACTAGACTGGTAAAACCAATCCACTAAGTGCAAGGGCTGAAAAACATTTAGCCCTGACAAGTGTACATATATATGTGTGTGTGTGTGTGTGTGTGTACATATATATATATATATATATATAGCTGTATAGATATATATATAGATGCAAAAGAATTTTTAAGGTAGGCCTCTAAACATTATGTATTAGGGCATTCTATATACCCTGGAAAAATTAAGAGTGAGGATCGCATGATCACCTTGTGGATACGGTGGAGTAAGAGAAGGACATGAAAAGGAAAAAAACAAGCACCGTCTCCCCTTGTTTGGGTGGGAAGCCGTGCACGGGAGTATACTGCAATAACAGGAATATTAGAATTGTCTTATGTTCGGCTGCTGTCATCCGGGGGGTTGAGAAGTCTGGACTAATCTATTCTTTGTTCATTTTGATAAGAGTCAACATTGTCAGCCCTGACAGAACGCTAGCGGCAGAGTGGGCCAATACCTGTAAGCTGTAGAGGGACAGGTCATGCCACGCATCCAGCCTTGATATCCAATAGTTGTATGGCACAGATGAATCATGGTGGGTGCTGGTACTGTCGGCTGGGTACTCCTTCACCACCTTCATGAACTTCTTTCCCCTCGTTGACAGACTACCCCGCTCATCAGGGTCTGGGCACTAGGAGGGTGTAATGAAACTGTCACAGACCTTTGATAGTGCTCCCTGGCCTCTGTTGGTTCTGCTGTGTCTCCGTCCGCTCTACTCCTTGATTGTGCAAAGAATAATGACCTTTGCCACCAGCATTATTGGATAAATTTTTGACCAATTCTTGAACTATGGCCTTCTAGTATTGCACCATTTTAGTAGCCCTGTCCAACACAGGAAGAAAAGATGGAACGTTGTCCTTGTAGAGTGGGTCAAGAAGAGTGAACAACCAGTAATCAGTATTGCCCAAAATGGGTATAACACAAGGGTCACAGGAAACGCAGCAGAATATAAAGTCAGCCATGTGTACCAGACTCCCAGGAGGCAAGACGTCCCTGTCTCCACCAGGAAGATGACTCTCATCTCCTCCCTCTCCTCCTCCTGCTGCTCCTCTGCAGCACATCCTCGCTGAACAGACAAGAAGCTGGTGTTGGTTCTATCCTCTAGCGCTGGAAACCATCTCCTGTTCCTCCTCCTCCGTCTCCTCCTCATTCCTCTCTCTCCCTTCCCTTCTCTTTCCTCTCTCTCCCTTTCCCCTTTTGCTCTCTCCCTTTCCTTCCTTTTTCCTTTAGAGAATAGTTTAAAATTCATGCACTTATATAAAAATCACTTCCAGATATTATAAATAAGAGACAAAGAGAAAAAAAAAAAAAATATACATATACATTTAGACATTCTCTATCACATCGTTCAAACCATCTGGGTATGAAGTTTTCAGCTTAAAAATCCAATAGGACTCCTTCCTATTTAATTTTTTAAAACTGTCACTATCGTCCTCTGCAATTCTTTCTACAGGGGTCACTTTTATATCAAACTTTTTTTGATGTTTGATTAACAGGTGTCTGGAGAGACTATGTTTAAGAAAACCTTTTTTCGCATTGTGCCTGTGGCCATTCATGCGTGACCGCACCGTTTGTGTGGTGCGGCCAACGTACTGAAGACCACAGTCGCAGCTGACCACATAGACTACATGGTCACTGTCACATGTTAGATGTGGATTAATATTAATTGTCTCTCCTGTACTATTTGATGTGATACTATTCTGTTTGTGACTAATAATACCACAACAGAAGCATTTTTTTGATCCACATTTGAAAACGCCCGGGGATTTTTGTGTGGAGAATCTTGCTGTACTAAAAACTGACAAAGGTTTTTTTAGAACAGTCGGTGCAATAATATTCTTCACCGTTATCCCCCTTTTAAACGTAATACCTGGAACCTCTGGTAACCATTTATTTAAAAAAGGATCCATTTTTAAAATGTGCCAATGTTTTTTTAAAATTGTCCTGATCAAATTACTACCCTGGTTAAATGCAGTTATAAAATTATATTGCCATTTTGTCCCTCTGTGTTCAATTTTTCTTTTGTTATTATTCCCATGTGGATCTACCTGTTGTTCTGTGTTTAACTGAATCGAAGTAGTATTTTCTTTATTTTTTCTTTCCAAACAACCCATCTGGGTTTTTTTTAGGTATATCTCAAAGGCTTCTGTTACTAATTTTTGGGGATATTTTTTATCCAAAAATTTTTTTGTTAAAATTTTGGATTGTTCAATATAATCTGACTCCAAAGTATTATTCTTCCGAATTCGTCGGTATTGACTAAACGGTATATTCTGCTTCCATTTAGGATAGTGAGCACTATGAAAGTCAAGAAATCCGTTTGAGTCAGTTTTTTTAAAGAAGGTTTTAGTTATAATTTTATTGTCTGCATGACTAATTTCAAGGTATAGATAGTGAATTTTATCCTTACTCATGTTATGGGTAAAGGAAATACCCCAACTGTTTTTGTTAAGCTCCTGTATGAGTAAGTTGGCATCTTCCTCCGAACCCTTCCAGAAAATGATAAGGTCATCTATATAGCGTTTGTATAGCAATATATTTTCCTTAAAGGGTGTAGTATTCAGGGGCGATGAGGACTCGAATCGCCCCATGAAAAGATTAGCGAAACTTGGTGCGACCCGAGTCCCCATCGCGGTGCCATACCGCTGCAGATATAAACAGTCCTGAAACTCAAAAACATTGTGCTCCAGAATGAATTTTAGCCCCGCTAAAAGAAAGTCTCTTTGGGGAGCTGGCATGTTTGGTACTCCCATTAGATAATGAGAAACCGCCTGGATACCTTTCATATGCTCAATGTTGGAATATAGAGCGTTAACATCCAGTGTGATAAATAAATATTCCTTTTTCCAATCTAGGCTGCTGCATTCTGTTATTAGCTGGTTGGAATCTCTGAGATATGATGGTAAGTGGGTAACTAGATCTTGCAGGTGTAAATCAATGTAGTGTGATAAATAACTTGTCAAGGACCCTATACCCAAAATTATGGGTCTTCCGGGGGGAGTCTTTGTGTTTTTGTGAATTTTTGGTAAGTGGTAGAACGTTGCTCTATTGGGTTTTTTGTTTGTCAAAAAACGTCTTTCTTTTTTGTTTATGATATTTTTTATATAAGCTTCATTTATGAGGAAATGATATTCTGCGTTGAAAATTTTTGTTGGGTCTGTTTCTAGTTTTTTGTAATACTTTTGATTTGATAATATATTGTATGCCTCAGCCAGATACGCTGTTTTATCCTGAATTACCACCCCCCCTCCTTTGTCAGCTTGTCTGATGACTATACTATTGTTGTTTTTTAATTGTCTTAAAGCTCCCTTTTCAGCTTTTGAAATATTCATTTTTATATGACTAGTAGTGTTTATCCCTCCTCTATTTGTAGTGTTAAATTTGTTAGAGGTCATTTTGGATGATAGAAGATGTTTAGATTTTTGTTTTAACTGAATGAAATTTTTCTCTGAGTTTAAATTACGAAATTCGTCAGCTACCAAGGTGTAAAATGCATCAAGGCAACCCCCTCTATGATGTACAGGATTAAAATTTGATCTTGGATGAACATCTTTGTGTATACTGTCCTTTCTAAAGTCTGAATTGGGATTATCTGTAGGTTTGTTTAATCCTAGCGTTTTCTCTAGTAGAGCAAAGTGACGTTTCAGAGTTAGTTTGCGCACAAAACGATTGAGATCTAAAAAGAGGTCAAATTCTTTTGCTTTCTGGGTGGGGCAAAAGTTCAGACCCTTTTGAAGTATTTTTATCTCTGCTCCAGTGAGAGTGTGTTTTGACAGATTAAATATTTTTATTGTATCACCCACAAGTGTCCTCCCTTCGTTTTCACCGGTGACGGGACCATCCTGTTGGACTGTCATTACAAGTTTGTTAGTTCTGCATTCAAAAATGCTTTTTTACTTCCTTTTCCCCTGGTACCTCTGGCCCTCTTTTTCTTTTTGCGGATAACTTTTGTATCCGCGAAAAGTACTTTGTTATGGGATTTTTTGCTGGGGTTTGTATAGATGCCGCTATACTTGATCGGCTCTCCAATCTGGGAAGCAAAATTGGGAATAATAACAAAAGAAAAATTGAACACAGAGGGACAAAATGGCAATATAATTTTATAACTGCATTTAACCAGGGTAGTAATTTGATCAGGACAATTTTAAAAAAACATTGGCACATTTTAAAAATGGATCCTTTTTTAAATAAATGGTTACCAGAGGTTCCAGGTATTACGTTTAAAAGGGGGATAACGGTGAAGAATATTATTGCACCGACTGTTTTAAAAAAACCTTTGTCAGTTTTTAGTACAGCAAGATTCTCCACACAAAAATCCCCGGGCGTTTTCAAATGTGGATCAAAAAAATGCTTCTGTTGTGGTATTATTAGTCACAAACAGAATAGTATCACATCAAATAGTACAGGAGAGACAATTAATATTAATCAACATCTAACATGTGACAGTGACCATGTAGTCTATGTGGTCAGCTGCGACTGTGGTCTTCAGTACGTTGGCCGCACCACACAAACGGTGCGGTCACGCATGAATGGCCACAGGCACAATGCGAAAAAAGGTTTTCTTAAACATAGTCTCTCCAGACACCTGTTAATCAAACATCAAAAAAAGTTTGATATAAAAGTGACCCCTGTAGAAAGAATTGCAGAGGACGATAGTGACAGTTTTAAAAAATTAAATAGGAAGGAGTCCTATTGGATTTTTAAGCTGAAAACCTTATACCCAGATGGTTTGAACGATGTGATAGAGAATGTCTAAATGTATATGTATATTTTTTTATTTTTTTTTTTCTCTTTGTCTCTTATTTATAAATGCAATATATCGGGAAGTGATTTTTATATAAGTGCATGAATTTTAAACTATTCTCTAAAGGAAAAAGGAAGGAAAGGGAGAGAGCAAAAGGGGAAAGGGAGAGAGAGGAAAGAGAAGGGAAGGGAGAGAGGGAAAAAAAAAAAAAAAATCCGCACTGAGAAGATAATTCTGGGCTGGGTAGTATCACCCTGAGAACTTTCCTCCTCCATCTCCACCAGTTCTTCACACAAAGCTTCCTCGTTTTGAGCAGTGAGTGTTTCAGTAGACAGAAGAGAGATGGTGATGCTGATCATGGTTGATTCCTCAAAGTTTTGGAGAACGTACAGATGTCTGACATCCATAGCCATTGGTGACTCATTGGTTCTTATGTGCGAAGGCAGACCAGGACACCAACAGGCATGCTATAGCTGGTATTCAACCACGGCCCTCTGCTGCTCACAAAGCCTCGCCAACATGTGTTATGTGGGGTTCCAGGGATTGGGAAAGTCGTACACCAGTCGGTGAGCTGGCATTGGCAAGCACTGCTTGTGGAAATGGGCGCATAAGGGCACAGCTTCACAAGGAGCTCAGTAAAATCTAGGTGGGAGTGCACAAGGCACTGAACCACTAAGCTGAACATGTGGGCCAGACCGTGAGGGCAGTCAGACAGTGGAACAGGTGGCCACGGGCGGCAATGAGGGCAGTCAGACAGTGGAACAGGTGGCCACGGGCGGCAATGAGGGCAGTCAGACAGTGGAACAGGTGGCCACGGGAGCCAATGAGGGCAGTCAGACAGTGGAACAGGTGGTCACAAGAGGTAGTCAGGGCAGTCAGAGAGTGGAACAGGTGGTCACAGGAGACAGTGAGTTCTCCATCAATAGAAATCTTTAAGCGGAAGCTGGATAAACATATAGCTGGGATGATTTAGGAAAGCCTGCACTCACAGGGCGTTGGACCCTATGGCCCTTGAGGCTCCTTCCAACTCCACCATTCTATGACTCTATGACATTGTACGTGTGTGAGCTTCTAAAGCTTCAGAGATGTCATCAGATTACAGCCGTTATTGCACACGACCATTGCTGGTTGGAGGTTCAGTGGAGAGAGCCAGTGATCGGTCTGGTGTGTTAGACCTTTCAACAACTCTGCGGCGGTGTGCTGTTTGTTACTTACAGATATCAGTTTCAGCAGAGCCTTTTACCGCTTCACAGAGGCCGTGCTTCCAGCCTGTAATATAGATGACATTTCTGAGATGGAGGATGAGGAGGAAGAGTAGAAGGTGCAGGAACTAGATGTGGGGAAACCCTGATGGAACTAAGGCCCATATTTCTAGGCGATGGTAGCACATGAGCCGTTCTCGGGTCCATCTTATTACTGGCTTCCTCCATCAGGGAAATGTAGCACAAGCACTTGTCCACATGTCGGTGGTGAAGTGGACCTTCCTAGTAACTGCGTTGGCCCGGGCACTGGTGATGTTATGGTTCACATGCTTGTGTAAGGCGGGGATGGAATACCAAGAAAAATATTGAGGCTGGGGACCGAGTACCGAGGTACAGACGTTGCCATCAAGCTGCAGAAAGCCTCAATGTCCACAAGCCTAAGCGGCAACATTTCCAGGGCAAAAACACTGTAAATATGTCCATTTAGTGTTTGGGCCGGTGGGTGAGGGGCTGATTATTTCCGCTTGCATTCCAAGACCTGGGGTAGAGACTGCTGACCGCTGTGCTAGGACGAAGAACTAGACGTGGTTGCTGATAATGGTTGCAAATGTGCAAGACAGAGGAGTCTGTGCCTGCTGTATCTTGGACAGGGGATTGGCTAGCTTGTAGCACGGGAGAAGAGGCAGTGGTGTCACCAGCAGACTCTGATTGTGGACCAGGTGTTTGGTCCACCTAGTCATGTGATTTGATGGCATGTTCCTGAGCATGCTGCTGGTGGTCAGGCTGGTTGAGGTTAGGACCCTGCTGATATTGGTACAGCACAGGTTGCAAATGTTTTCTTGTCTTCTGCATTTTCTGTATTACAGTGCCATACTGGGGAACATCTAACCCTTCACCTGGGATCTTGCCCCGTGTGGGTCCTTTGGGGAACAGTTGTCCACCTTCTTTCTTTAACCCCCCATTGACTCTTGCTGCCTGTTTCAGTGCTGCAGATCCCTCCCTCTCTGCGCTGCTGTCGTTGCTCTTGTCAGGTTGGGTCAGTGACTTCATCATCCACCACCTCGTCTTCCACTTCCACATTCTGTTCCTCCTGGCTTCTAGATTTAATATGACTTGTTGGCAACTGTGTCTCATTATCACCAACCTCTTGAGATGGTAATTGCCATTCCCCACCCTCACCTTCTTCTGACTTTGGCTGCTGAAATATTTGGGCATTACCGCACATGATCTCCTAATGTGCCTCTTGAAAGGTGTAGGGTGAGAGGCTAGAAGAAGCCATAAATGGAACAGTGAAGAGCTCCTCATAGTGTCCACGTGTGGGGGCCTTTGTCTCCTGGGACTCATCATGGTGGGAAGAAGAAGGATCAGGGTGTGGATTATGAGGCCTGACTCTTGACTAGTAAGACTGGACTGTGTGGAAGACCGGGTGGTGCTGGTACATAGAATGGAAGCATTATCTGCCATCCAGCCCACAACATGCTTGCACTGTTCTGGCTTCAAAAGTGGTGTCCGGTGCCCCCTACAAAGTGAGACAGAAGGCTAGGTCTGGATAATCCGAGAGTTACTTAGTGGAAGGACAACGGCAGGCAACGTGTTCACACTGCACAGAGAGGCCACACCACCCTGGGAAGGATGAGGCTTTGGGGATTGCAGAGCTGCCCGCTTCCATTGTGATCGCTCCTACCACAATTACAGACACCCTCCAGCCTTAGGCTATGTGCCCACGGGACTCTGTATCTGCGGATTTTTCTTCATCAAAATCCGCAGCTTTCCCCCGGAATCCGCACCTTTTCATAGGTGGCGAATTTTGACGCAGATTTGATGTGGATTTGACTCGGATTTTGTTGCGGATTTTGCGATTTTTTTTTTTTTTTTTTAATTCAATTGAATTGGCAAAATCCACACGAAAATCTGCAACAATAATTGACATGCTGCGGATTTTTCTGCACGAAAATCCGCACGATTTCCGCTGCGGAAAAATCCGCAGCGTGGGCACAGCATTTCCCAAATGCCATAGAAATGGCTGGGGAGTAGCTGTGCTGCAGATTTCTTGAAAATCCGTGGCTTTTCCGCGAGAAATCCACGCATTTTCCGCAGCGTGGGCACATAGCCTTAGAAATTGTGTCATTGTAGCTCAGCTCCACTGTTTCAGTCAAAACAATGAAGTCACAGGGGCTGCGGCCAGGCCCAGAAGTGAAGGGACCCCAGGGACCAGCATTATCTTCAACTGTCAGCCATTGACTCTCTGCTCCACCACTGACCACAGAGGCCAACGCCAGAGAACGGCAGTGTCACGTGGAGCGAGTACCTGCGCTGTGCTGCCTGCGCAGAGCAAGAAACCCACCGCTGCTTCTTTATTAATTTACTAATTAGTGTTGTACACAAAAAGGGGCGTTATTATTGTATGGAGGCACAACAGAAGAATGTTAATTTTTTTGAGGGGTACAAGTGTCATTACTATTGTAACTGTAACGGATGTGTGAAAGCAGCCTTACCACTGTATGGAGGCACCAAGGGAGTCTCTACTATTGAATAGGGACATTTCTACTATAAAGAGGGCACAAAATGAGACACTACTACTGTGTGGGGGACACAAATGGAAGTCATTACTACTATACAGGTAGCTTAAAAGGGAACATTACTACTGTATGGGGGGCACAATGGGGGTTTTAAAACTTACAATGAAGTGACCTGTAGTGGCTGATTCACAATGCGGCGAGGTGACCTCTAGTGGTGGATTTACAATGAGGCGACCTCTAGTGATGAAATTACAATGCAGCGTCCTCCAGTGGTGGATTCACAATAAGGAGACCTCTAGTGGTGGATTTAGAATGCAGTGTCCTCTAGTGGTGGAGTCACAATGAGGCGACCTCTAGAGGTGGATTTACAATGAGGAGACCTCTAGTGGTGGAGTCACAATGAGGCGACCTCTAGAGGTGGATCTACAATGCAGCGTCCTCTAGTGGTGGATTTACAATGAGGTGACCTCTAGTGGTGGATTTACAATAAGGCGACCTCTAGAGGTGGATCTACAATGAGGCGACCTCTAGAGGTGGATCTACAATGAGGTGACCTCTAGAGGTGGATTTACAATGAGGCGACCTCTAGAGGTGGATCTACAATGAGGTGACCTCTAGAGGTGGATTTACAATGAGGTGACCTCTAGAGGTGGATTTACAATGAGGTGACCTCTAGAGGTGGATCTACAATGAGGTGACCTCTAGTGGTGGATTTACAATGAGGCGACCTCTAGAGGTGGATCTACAATGAGGCGACCTCTAGTGGTGGATCTACAATGAGGCGACCTCTAGTGGTGGATTTACAATGAGGCGACCTCTAGTGGTGGATCTACAATGAGGAGACCTCTAGTGGTGGATTTACAATGAGGTGACCTCTAGTGGTGGATTTACAATGAGGCGACCTCTAGTGGTGGATCTACAATGAGGAGACCTCTAGTGGTGGATTTACAATGAGGTGACCTCTAGTGGTGGATTTACAATGAGGCGACCTCTAGTGGTGGATTTACAATGCAGCGTCCTCTAGTGGTGGAGTCACAATGAGGCGACCTCTAGTGGTGGATCTACAATGAGGAGACCTCTAGTGGTGGATTTACAATGAGGTGACCTCTAGTGGTGGATTTACAATGAGGTGACCTCTAGTGGTGGATTTACAATGAGGCGACCTCTAGTGGTGGATCTACAATGAGGAGACCTCTAGTGGTGGATTTACAATGAGGCGACCTCTAGTGGTGGATCTACAATGAGGAGACCTCTAGTGGTGGATTTACAATGAGGTGACCTCTAGTGGTGGATCTACAATGAGGAGACCTCTAGTGGTGGATTTACAATGAGGCGACCTCTAGTGGTGGATTTACAATGAGGTGACCTCTAGTGGTGGATTTACAATGAGGTGACCTCTAGTGGTGGATTTACAATGAGGCGACCTCTAGTGGTGGATTTACAATGCAGCGTCCTCTAGTGGTGGAGTCACAATGAGGCGACCTCTAGTGGTGGATCTACAATGAGGAGACCTCTAGTGGTGGATTTACAATGAGGTGACCTCTAGTGGTGGATCTACAATGAGGCGACCTCTAGTGGTGGATTTACAATGAAGCGACCTCTAGTGGTGGATTTACAATGAAGCGACCTCTAGTGGTGGATTTACAATGCAGCGTCCTCTAGTGGTGGATTTACAAGGCAGCATCCTCTAGTGGTGGATTCACAATGAGGCGACCTCTAGTGATGGATTTACAATGCAGCGTCCTCCAGTGGTGGATTCACAATGAGGAGACTTCTAGTGGGGGATTTACAATGAGACGACCTCTAGTGGGGGATTTACAATGAGACGACCTCTAGTGGGGGATTTACAATGAGACGACCTCTAGTGGTGGATTCACAATGATGCGACCTCTAGTGGTGGTGGATTTGCAATGCAGCGTCCTCTAGTGGTGGATTTAGAATGAGGCGACCTCTAGTGGTGGATTTACAATGCAGCGTCCTCTAGTGGTGGAGTCACAATGAGGCGACCTCTAGTGGTGGTGGATTTGCAATGCAGCGTCCTCTAGTGGTGGATTTGCAATGCAGCGTCCTCTAGTGGTGGATTTACAATGCAGCGTCCTCTAGTGGTGGATTTAGAATGAGGCGACCTCTAGTGGTGGATTTAGTATGAGGCGACCTCTAGTGGTGGATTTACAATGCAGCGTCCTCTAGTGGTGGATTTGCAATGCAGCGTCCTCTAGTGGTGGATTTACAATGCAGCGTCCTCTAGTGGTGGATTTAGAATGAGGCGACCTCTAGTGGTGGATTTGCAATGCAGCGTCCTCTAGTGGTGGATTTGCAATGCAGCGTCCTCTAGTGGTGGATTTGCAATGCAGCGTCCTCTAGTGGTTGTCTTAGAGCACCACTTTAGTTATTAGAACTGACCCCCATAGGTGCAGCCGCACGTTCGCGTCTCGTCTCCATTCGCCCTCCTATGATTGTCTTCATAATAATCCCGCGCTCCTCGTCTCGCGTCTCCGCAGTAATCTCACAATAAGTCCCCGTCATAATCATCCAGAAGATTTCAACCAAATCAAAATAATAAAGCATTTAATCTGAGGAAATTCAATTCTTCTGCCGCTTCTAATCCTGATAATGCGCCTGATCCCGAGTTTATTTGTTTTTATTTAATCTGAAGACAATAAAGAATAAATCACTTGTATTTGTGACTATGAGGAGCGCGGCGAGCGTCATTTATACAGGCGTGATTGTAATATACTGTCAGTAACAGCAACATAATCAAGTGAAGCCCGGAGGACGGCGAGACACGTGCCGGGAACACACCCAGGGCCGGCATCAATCCTCCCCCAAACCATCGTCAGAGCAGCCGCGGTCTTCGATATTGATGGCCGTTCCCTAGCACACGCCATCAATAATAAATGAGTGGCGTTCTTACCCCGGGCACCAGCACTGATCAGCTGATACCAGAGTCCATAGTGTGCGGGCGCTGTGCTGTTCCAGCTCTGTACACCATGTATAACCTCCATCCGAGAGACTAAAGTATCAGCTGATACCAGAGTCCATAGTGTGCGGGCGCTGTGCTGTTCCAGCTCTGTACACCATGTATAACCTCCATCCGAGAGACTAAAGTATCAGCTGATACCAGAGGTCCATAGTGTGCGGGCGCTGTGCTGTTCCAGCTCTATACACCATGTATAACCTCCATCCGAGAGACTAAAGTATCAGCTGATACCAGAGGCCCATAGTGTGCGGGCGCTGTGCTGTTCCAGCTCTATACACCATGTATAACCTCCATCCGAGAGACTAAAGTATCAGCTGATACCAGAGGTCCATAGTGTGCGGGCGCTGTGCTGTTCCAGCTCTATACACCATGTATAACCTCCATCCGAGAGACTAAAGTATCAGCTGATACCAGAGGCCCATAGTGTGCGGGCGCTGTGCTGTTCCAGCTCTATACACCATGTATAACCGCCATCCGAGAGACTAAAGTATCAGCTGATATCAGAGGTCCATAGTGTGCGGGCGCTGTGCTGTTCCAGCTTTATACACCATGTACACCCACCATCCGTGAAACTAAAGTATCAGCTGATACCAGAGGCCCATAGTGTGCGGGCGCTGTGCTGTTCCAGCTCTGTACACCATGTATAACCTCCATCCGAGAGACTAAAGTATCAGCTGATACCAGAGGCCCATAGTGTGCGGGCGCTGTGCTGTTCCAGCTCTGTACACCATGTATAACCTCCATCCGAGAGACTAAAGTATCAGCTGATACCAGAGGTCCATAGTGTGCGGGCGCTGTGCTGTTCCAGCTCTGTACACCATGTATAACCGCCATCCGAGAGACTAAAGTACCAGCTGATACCAGAGTCCATAGTGTGCGGGCGCTGTGCTGTTCCAGCTCTATACACCATGTATAACCGCCATCCGAGAGACTAAAGTATCAGCTGATACCAGGGTCCATAGTGTGCGGGCGCTGTGCTGTTCCAGCTCTGTACACCATGTATAACCGCCATCCGAGAGACTAAAGTATCAGCTGATACCAGGGTCCATAGTGTGCGGGCGCTGTGCTGTTCCAGCTCTGTACACCATGTATAACCGCCATCCGAGAGACTAAAGTACCAGCTGATACCAGAGTCCATAGTGTGCGGGCGCTGTGCTGTTCCAGCTCTGTACACCATGTATAACCGCCATCCGTGAGACTAAAGTATCAGCTGATACCAGAGGTCCATAGTGTGCGGGCGCTGTGCTGTTCCAGCTCTATACACCATGTATAACCGCCATCCGTGAGACTAAAGTATCAGCTGATACCAGAGTCCATAGTGTGCGGGCGCTGTGCTGTTCCAGCTCTATACACCATGTATAACCGCCATCCGAGAGACTAAAGTATCAGCTGATACCAGGGTCCATAGTGTGCGGGCGCTGTGCTGTTCCAGCTCTGTACACCATGTATAACCGCCATCCGAGAGACTAAAGTATCAGCTGATACCAGGGTCCATAGTGTGCGGGCGCTGTGCTGTTCCAGCTCTGTACACCATGTATAACCGCCATCCGAGAGACTAAAGTACCAGCTGATACCAGAGTCCATAGTGTGCGGGCGCTGTGCTGTTCCAGCTCTGTACACCATGTATAACCGCCATCCGTGAGACTAAAGTATCAGCTGATACCAGAGGTCCATAGTGTGCGGGCGCTGTGCTGTTCCAGCTCTGTACACCATGTATAACCGCCATCCGTGAGACTAAAGTATCAGCTGATACCAGAGGTCCATAGTGTGCGGGCGCTGTGCTGTTCCAGCTCTGTACACCATGTATAACCGCCATCCGTGAGACTAAAGTATCAGCTGATATCAGAGGTCCATAGTGTGCGGGCGCTGTGCTGTTCCAGCTCTGTACACCATGTATAACCGCCATCCGTGAGACTAAAGTATCAGCTGATACCAGAGGTCCATAGTGTGCGGGCGCTGTGCTGTTCCAGCTCTGTACACCATGTATAACCGCCATCCGTGAGACTAAAGTATCAGCTGATATCAGAGGTCCATAGTGTGCGGGCGCTGTGCTGTTCCAGCTCTGTACACCATGTATAACCGCCATCCGAGAGACTAAAGTACCAGCTGATACCAGAGGTCCATAGTGTGCGGGCGCTGTGCTGTTCAAGCTCTGTACACCATGTATAACCGCCATCCGAGAGACTAAAGTACCAGCTGATACCAGAGTCCATAGTGTGCGGGCGCTGTGCTGTTCCAGCTCTATACACCATGTATAACCGCCATCCGAGAGACTTAAGTATCAGCTGATACCAGGGTCCATAGTGTGCGGGCGCTGTGCTGTTCCAGCTCTGTACACCATGTATAACCGCCATCCGAGAGACTAAAGTACCAGCTGATACCAGAGTCCATAGTGTGCGGGCGCTGTGCTGTTCCAGCTCTGTACACCATGTATAACCGCCATCCGTGAGACTAAAGTATCAGCTGATACCAGAGGTCCATAGTGTGCGGGCGCTGTGCTGTTCCAGCTCTGTACACCATGTATAACCGCCATCCGTGAGACTAAAGTATCAGCTGATACCAGAGGTCCATAGTGTGCGGGCGCTGTGCTGTTCCAGCTCTGTACACCATGTATAACCGCCATCCGTGAGACTAAAGTATCAGCTGATACCAGAGGTCCATAGTGTGCGGGCGCTGTGCTGTTCCAGCTCTGTACACCATGTATAACCGCCATCCGTGAGACTAAAGTATCAGCTGATACCAGAGGTCCATAGTGTGCGGGCGCTGTGCTGTTCCAGCTCTGTACACCATGTATAACCGCCATCCGTGAGACTAAAGTATCAGCTGATACCAGAGGTCCATAGTGTGCGGGCGCTGTGCTGTTCCAGCTCTATACACCATGTATAACCGCCATCCGAGAGACTAAAGTATCAGCTGATACCAGAGGTCCATAGTGTGCGGGCGCTGTGCTGTTCCAGCTCTATACACCATGTATAACCGCCATCCGAGAGACTAAAGTATCAGCTGATACCAGAGGCCCATAGTGTGCGGGCGCTGTGCTGTTCCAGCTCTATGCACCATGTATAACCGCCATCCGAGAGACTAAAGTATCAGCTGATATCAGAGGCCCATAGTGTGCGGGCGCTGTGCTGTTCCAGCTCTATACACCATGTATAACCGCCATCCGAGAGACTAAAGTATCAGCTGATATCAGAGGCCCATAGTGTGCGGGCGCTGTGCTGTTCCAGCTCTATACACCATGTATAACCGCCATCCGAGAGACTAAAGTATCAGCTGATACCAGAGGCCCATAGTGTGCGGGCGCTGTGCTGTTCCAGCTCTATGCACCATGTATAACCGCCATCCGAGAGACTAAAGTATCAGCTGATATCAGAGGTCCATAGTGTGCGGGCGCTGTGCTGTTCCAGCTCTATGCACCATGTATAACCGCCATCCGAGAGACTAAAGTATCAGCTGATACCAGAGGCCCATAGTGTGCGGGCGCTGTGCTGTTCCAGCTCTATGCACCATGTATAACCGCCATCCGAGAGACTAAAGTATCAGCTGATACCAGAGGCCCATAGTGTGCGGGCGCTGTGCTGTTCCAGCTCTATACACCATGTATAACCGCCATCCGAGAGACTAAAGTATCAGCTGATATCAGAGGCCCATAGTGTGCGGGCGCTGTGCTGTTCCAGCTCTATACACCATGTATAACCGCCATCCGAGAGACTAAAGTATCAGCTGATACCAGAGGCCCATAGTGTGCGGGCGCTGTGCTGTTCCAGCTCTATACACCATGTATAACCGCCATCCGAGAGACTAAAGTATCAGCTGATACCAGAGGCCCATAGTGTGCGGGCCCTGTGCTGTTCCAGCTCTATGCACCATGTATAACCGCCATCCGAGAGACTAAAGTATCAGCTGATATCAGAGGCCCATAGTGTGCGGGCGCTGTGCTGTTCCAGCTCTATACACCATGTATAACCGCCATCCGAGAGACTAAAGTATCAGCTGATATCAGAGGCCCATAGTGTGCGGGCGCTGTGCTGTTCCAGCTCTATACACCATGTATAACCGCTATCCGAGAGACTAAAGTATCAGCTGATACCAGAGGCCCATAGTGTGCGGGCGCTGTGCTGTTCCAGCTCTATGCACCATGTGTAACCGCCATCCGAGAGACTAAAGTATCAGCTGATATCAGAGGTCCATAGTGTGCGGGCGCTGTGCTGTTCCAGCTCTATACACCATGTATAACCGCCATCCGAGAGACTAAAGTATCAGCTGATACCAGAGGCCCATAGTGTGCGGGCGCTGTGCTGTTCCAGCTCTATGCACCATGTATAACCACCATCCGAGAGACTAAAGTATCAGCTGATACCAGAGGCCCATAGTGTGCGGGCGCTGTGCTGTTCCAGCTCTATACACCATGTATAACCGCCATCCGTGACACTAAAGTATCAGCTGATACCAGAGGTCCATAGTGTGCGGGCTCTGTGCTGTTCCAGCTCTATACACCATGTAGACCCACCATCTGTGAGACTAAAGTATCAGCTGATATCAGAGGCCCATAGTGCGCGGGCGCTGTGCTGTTCCAGCTCTATACACCATGTATAACCGCCATCCGTGAGACTAAAGTATGAGCTGATATCAGAGGTCCATAGTGTGCGGGCGCTGTGCTGTTCCAGTTCTGTGCACCATGTATAACCGCCATCCGAGAGACTAAAGTATTAGCTGATATCAGAGGCCCATAGTGTGCGGGCGCTGTGCTGTTCCAGCTCTGTACACCATGTAGACCTGCTATCCGTGAGATTAAAGTATCAGCTGATACCAGAGGTCCATAGTGTGCGGGCGCTGTGCTGTTCCAGCTCTATACACCATGTATAACCGCCATCCGTGACACTAAAGTATCAGCTGATACCAGAGGTCCATAGTGTGCGGGCGCTGTGCTGTTCCAGCTCTGTACACCATGTATAACCGCCATCCGTGACACTAAAGTATCAGCTGATACCAGAGGCCCATAGTGTGCGGGCCCTGTGCTGTTCCAGCTCTATGCACCATGTATAACCGCCATCCGAGAGACTAAAGTATCAGCTGATATCAGAGGCCCATAGTGTGCGGGCGCTGTGCTGTTCCAGCTCTATACACCATGTATAACCGCCATCCGAGAGACTAAAGTATCAGCTGATATCAGAGGCCCATAGTGTGCGGGCGCTGTGCTGTTCCAGCTCTATACACCATGTATAACCGCTATCCGAGAGACTAAAGTATCAGCTGATACCAGAGGCCCATAGTGTGCGGGCGCTGTGCTGTTCCAGCTCTATGCACCATGTGTAACCGCCATCCGAGAGACTAAAGTATCAGCTGATATCAGAGGTCCATAGTGTGCGGGCGCTGTGCTGTTCCAGCTCTATACACCATGTATAACCGCCATCCGAGAGACTAAAGTATCAGCTGATACCAGAGGCCCATAGTGTGCGGGCGCTGTGCTGTTCCAGCTCTATGCACCATGTATAACCACCATCCGAGAGACTAAAGTATCAGCTGATACCAGAGGCCCATAGTGTGCGGGCGCTGTGCTGTTCCAGCTCTATACACCATGTATAACCGCCATCCGTGACACTAAAGTATCAGCTGATACCAGAGGTCCATAGTGTGCGGGCTCTGTGCTGTTCCAGCTCTATACACCATGTAGACCCACCATCTGTGAGACTAAAGTATCAGCTGATATCAGAGGCCCATAGTGCGCGGGCGCTGTGCTGTTCCAGCTCTATACACCATGTATAACCGCCATCCGTGAGACTAAAGTATGAGCTGATATCAGAGGTCCATAGTGTGCGGGCGCTGTGCTGTTCCAGTTCTGTGCACCATGTATAACCGCCATCCGAGAGACTAAAGTATTAGCTGATATCAGAGGCCCATAGTGTGCGGGCGCTGTGCTGTTCCAGCTCTGTACACCATGTAGACCTGCTATCCGTGAGATTAAAGTATCAGCTGATACCAGAGGTCCATAGTGTGCGGGCGCTGTGCTGTTCCAGCTCTATACACCATGTATAACCGCCATCCGTGACACTAAAGTATCAGCTGATACCAGAGGTCCATAGTGTGCGGGCGCTGTGCTGTTCCAGCTCTGTACACCATGTATAACCGCCATCCGTGACACTAAAGTATCAGCTGATACCAGGGTCCATAGTGTGCGGGCGCTGTGCTGTTCCAGCTCTATACACCATGTATAACCGCCATCCGTGACACTAAAGTATCAGCTGATACCAGAGGCCCATAGTGTGTGGCGCTGTGCTGTTCCAGCTCTGTACACCATGTATAACCGCCATCCGAGAGACTAAAGTATTAGCTGATATCAGAGGCCCATAGTGTGCGGGCGCTGTGCTGTTCCAGCTCTGTACACCATGTAGACCTGCTATCCGTGAGATTAAAGTATCAGCTGATACCAGAGGTCCATAGTGTGCGGGCGCTGTGCTGTTCCAGCTCTATACACCATGTATAACCGCCATCCGTGATACTAAAGTATCAGCTGATATCACAGGCCCATAGTGTGCGGGCGCTGTGCTGTTCCAGCTCTGTACACCATGTAGACCCACCATCTGTGAGACTAAAGTATCAGCTGATATCAGAGGCCCATAGTGTGCGGGCGCTGTGCTGTTCCAGCTCTATACACCATGTATAACCTCCATCCGTGATACTAAAGTATCAGCTGATATCACAGGCCCATAGTGTGCGGGCGCTGTGCTGTTCCAGCTCTGTACACCATGTAGACCCACCATCTGTGAGACTAAAGTATCAGCTGATATCAGAGGCCCATAGTGTGCGGGCGCTGTGCTGTTCCAGCTCTATACACCATGTATAACCGCCATCCGTGAGACTAAAGTATGAGCTGATATCAGAGGTCCATAGTGTGCGGGCGCTGTGCTGTTCCAGCTCTGTACACCATGTATAACCGCCATTAAAGTATCAGTTGATACCAGAGGCCCATAGTGTGCGGGCGCTGTGCTGCTCCAGCTCTATACACCATGTATAACCTCCATCCGAGAGACTAAAGTATCAGCTGATACCAGAGGCCCATAGTGTGTGGGCGCTGTGCTGTTCCAGCTCTGTACACCATGTATAACCGCCATTAAAGTATCAGCTGATACCAGAGGCCCATAGTGTGCGGGAGCTGTGCTGTTCCAGCTCTATACACCATGTATAACCGCCATCCGTGAGACTAAAGTATCAGCTGATACCAGAGGCCCATAGTGTGCGGGAGCTGTGCTGCTCCAGCTCTATACACCATGTACACCCACCATCCGTGAGACTAAAGTATCAGCTGATACCAGAGGTCCATAGTGTGCGGGCGCTGTGCTGTTCCAGCTCTGTACACGTTGTACACCCACCATCTGTGAGACTAAAGTATCAGCTGATATCAGAGGTCCATAGTGCGCGGGCACTGTGCTGTTCCAGCTCTATACACCATGTAGACCTCCATCCGTGAGACTAAAGTATCAGCTGATCAGTGAGACGCCCGGTGTCGGACCTCCAAGTATTTGCTATTGGTTACCTATTTTAATTCGGAGGTCAAAAAAGAAAACCTCTCCAGTCCCGCAGCCGATCAGTATCCAAATCGCCTCCTCTTCAGATCTTCTTCTCCTCGTCATTTCTTGATCTTCTCTCTTCTGAAGCTCCCATGGATTAGATGGGATGTGGCATAAAATGCTTGTCATTGATGGTAATGACCTGCATCAAACCTCATGTGGCTGCATGGGGTCCAGACAATGGCAGCATGGAAAGAGAGAAGACCTAAAAGTGGTCAGAACGAAGTAAAAAAAAAGACGACCAAAGAGCCACACAGTGGGATAGTAGGAAGGCAAAATCCCAAAACAAATTCCCAAGCATGGTAGTGCCCGCTCATCACTAGTTACCAGTACTGAGCACCTGAGCATGGTAGTGCCCGCTCATCACTAGTTACCAGTACTGAGCACCTGAGCATGGTAGTGCCTGCTCATCACTAGTTACCAGTACTGAGCACCTGAGCATGGTAGTGCCCGCTCATCACTAGTTACCAGTACTGAGCACCTGAGCATGGTAGTGCCCGCTCATCACTAGTTACCAGTACTGAGCACCCGAGCATGGTAGTGCCCGCTCATCACTAGTTACCAGTACTGAGCACCCGAGCATGGTAGTGCCCGCTCATCACTAGTTACCAGTACTGAGCACCTGAGCATGGTAGTGCCCGCTCATCACTAGTTACCAGTACTGAGCACCCGAGCATGCTAGTGCCCGCTCATCACTAGTTACCAGTACTGAGCACCCGAGCATGGTAGTGCCCGCTCATCACTAGTTACCAGTACTGAGCACCTGAGCATGGTAGTGCCTGCTCATCACTAGTTACCAGTACTGAGCACCTGAGCATGGTAGTGCCCGCTCATCACTAGTTACCAGTACTGAGCACCCGAGCATGGTAGTGCCTGCTCATCACTAGTTACCAGTACTGAGCACCCGAGCATGGTAGTGCCCGCTCATCACTAGTTACCAGTACTGAGCACCTGAGCATGGTAGTGCCCGCTCATCACTAGTTACCAGTACTGAGCACCTGAGCATGGTAGTGCCCACTCATCACTAGTTACCAGTACTGAGCACCCGAGCATGGTAGTGCCCGCTCATCACTAGTTACCAGTACAGAGCACCTGATCATGGTAGTGCCCGCTCATCACTAGTTACCAGTACTGAGCACCTGAGCATGGTAGTGCCCACTCATCACTAGTTACCAGTACAGAGCACCGAGCATGGTAGTGTCCGCTCATCACTAGTTACCAGTACTGAGCACCTGAGCATGGTAGTGCCTGCTCATCACTAGTTACCAGTACTGAGCACCCGAGCATGGTAGTGCCCGCTCATCACTAGTTACCAGTACTGAGCACCTGAGCATGGTAGTGCCCGCTCATCACTAGTTACCAGTACAGAGCACCTGAGCATGGTAGTGCCCGCTCATCACTAGTTACCAGTACTGAGCACCTGAGCATGGTAGTGCCCGCTCATCACTAGTTACCAGTACTGAGCACCTGAGCATGGTAGTGCCCGTTCATCACTAGTTACCAGTACTGAGCACCTGAGCATGGTAGTGCTTGCTCATCACTAGTTACCAGTACAGAGCACCCGAGCATGGTAGTGCCCGCTCATCACTAGTTACCAGTACAGAGCACCTGATCATGGTGGTGCCCGCTCATCACTAGTTACCAGTACAGAGCACCTGATCATGGTGGTGCCCGCTCATCACTAGTTACCAGTACAGAGCACCCGGGCATGGTAGTGCCCGCTCATCACTAGTTACCAGTACTGAGCACCCGAGCATGGTAGTGCCCGCTCATCACTAGTTACCAGTACTGAGCACCTGAGCATGGTAGTGCCCGCTCATCACTAGTTACCAGTACAGAGCACCTGATCATGGTAGTGCCCGCTCATCACTAGTTACCAGTACTGAGCACCTGAGCATGGTAGTGCCCGCTCATTACTAGTTACCAGTACTGAGCACCTGAGCATGGTAGTGCCCGCTCATCACTAGTTACCAGTACTGAGCACCTGAGCATGGTAGTGCCCACTCATCACTAGTTACCAGTACTGAGCACCCGAGCATGGTAGTGCCCACTCATCACTAGTTACAAGTACTGAGCACCTGAGCATGGTAGTGCCCACTCATCACTAGTTACCAGTACTGAGCACCCAAGCATGGTAGTACCCGCTCATCACTAGTTACCAGTACTGAGCACCCGAGCATGGTAGTGCCCGCTCATCACTAGTTACCAGTACTGAGCACCTGAGCATGGTAGTGCCCGCTCATCACTAGTTACCAGTACTGAGCACCTGATCATGGTAGTGCCCGCTCATCACTAGTTACGAGTACCGAGCACCTGAGCATGGTAGTGCCCGCTCATCACTAGTTACCAGTACTGAGCACCTGAGCATGGTAGTGCCCACTCATCACTAGTTACCAGTATTGAGCACCCGAGCATGGTAGTGCCCACTCATCACTAGTTACAAGTACTGAGCACCTGAGCATGGTAGTGCCCACTCATCACTAGTTACGAGTACCGAGCACCTGATCATGGTAGTGCCCGCTCATCACTAGTTACCAGTACCGAGCACCCGAGCATGGTAGTGTCCGCTCATCACTAGTTACCAGTACTGAGCACCCGAGCATGGTAGTGCCGCTCATCACTAGTTACCAGTACTGAGCACCCGAGCATGGTAGTGCCACTCATCACTAGTTACCAGTACTGAGCACCTGATCATGGTAGTGCCCGCTTATCAGTATTAAAGAAAAAAGGGTCAGATCATTCCAAAAATGCTCAGCTCCTCTCTTGCTTGTGAACTTGCAGATTGATGTGAATGGATGTGAGCTGCAATATTACAAACAGCCATTGGTCATGTGGCACCCCTGTGGCTTCAGGCGCCACAGGGTACTGCGTCTCACCTGGGGTGCAGTATTTATCTCAGATACAGTCGACATCGTAAACCACCAACAACACACCAACCAACACATAACATGAGAGCTCTTCTACTCGGACTGGGCTAGGGTAGGTGCTGGCGTGGCCATCACGAGGTATGGGACCTCTTGCCCACTAGTTCTGAGGGTCGCACTCAGGAGGAGAATAGCAGAGACACGGACAGTTCGGGGCCCAAGGTCTGCAGCTGGAGGCTCGACTCGGGTTCTTAGGAAAGAAGGGGGATCCCAGGGTTCGCGGAGAGTGTAAAAGGCACCCGTGACCCGTTCCACAACGCAGGAGCTGGGGTGGAGGGAAACCGTCGAAAGGAGACGCACAGAAGGAAACAACGGACACAACCTCCGAAGTATCCAGGATCGGCTGAGGTCCATCACGAGCTCGGTGCTCCAACGGCAGTGTGCAAAGACCTTGAACTGCACCTTCTGTGTCGTCCCGTTATTGCCGGTGCTTCCAACATCGCACCCCTTCACCATCGGCGACTACAACCCCTATCATCCTCCCTGGGGCCTAGCTCTGCCCTTGAAGAGCTGTAACCCCCGAGCTGCGTTACCATCCGCTACAGAAGAGAGAGACCCTCCGCATATGAGTGTGGTGCGGGCAAAGGTTCAGGAGGTGGTGCGGGGGGCTCTGATCCAGCCGTTGTTGTGGAGGATAAGAGTGTGGTGCGGGCAGAGGTTCAGGAGGTGGTGCGGGGGGCTCTGATCCCACCATCGTTGTAATGGATAAGAGTGTGGTGCGGGCAGAGGTTCAGGAGGTGGTGGTTCAGGGGGCTCTGATCCCGCCATCGTTGTGGAGAATATGAATGTGATGCGGGCAGAGGTTCAGGAGGTGGTGGTGCGAGGGGCTCTGATCCCACCATCGTGGAGGATTTGAGTGTGGTGCGGGCAGAGGTTCAGGAGGTGGTGGTGCGGGGGGCTCTGATCCCACCATCGTTGTGGAGGATATGAGTGTGATGCGGGCAGAGGTTCAGGAGGTGGTGGTGCGGGGGGCTCTGATCCCACCATCGTTGTGGAGGATTTGAGTGTGGTGCAAGCAGAGGTTCAGGAGGTGGTGGTGCGGGGGCTCTGATCCCACCATCGTTGTGGAGGATTTGAGTGTGGTGCAAGCAGAGGTTCAGGAGGTGGTGGTGCGGGGGGCTCTGATCCCACCATCGTTGTGGAGGATTTGAGTGTGGTGCAAGCAGAGGTTCAGGAGGTGGTGGTGCAGGGGGCTCTGATCCCACCATCGTTCTGCAGGATATGAGCGTGGTGCGGGCAGAGGTTCAGGAGGTGGTGGTGCAAGGGCTCTGATCCCGCCATCGTTGTGGAAGATATGAGTGTGGTGCGGGCAGAGGTTCAGGAGGTGGTGGTGCGAGGGCTCTGATCCCACCATCGTTGTGGAGGATATGAGTGTGATGCGGGCAGAGGTTCAGGAGGTGGTGGTGCGAGGGCTCTGTTCCCGCCATCGTTGTGGAAGATATGAGTGTGGTGCGGGCAGAGGTTCAGGAGGTGGTGGTGCGAGGGCTCTGATCCCACCATCGTTGTGGAGGATATGAGTGTGATGCGGGCAGAGGTTCAGGAGGTGGTGGTGCGAGGGCTCTGTTCCCGCCATCGTTGTGGAAGATATGAGTGTGGTGCGGGCAGAGGTTCAGGAGGTGGTGGTGCGGGGGCTCTGATCCCACCATCGTTCTGCAGGATATGAGCGTGGTGCGGGCAGAGGTTCAGGAGGTGGTGGTGCGAGGGCTCTGTTCCCGCCATCGTTGTGGAAGATATGAGTGTGGTGCGGGCAGAGGTTCAGGAGGTGGTGGTGCAGGGAGGCTCTGATCCCACCATCGTTGTGGAGGATTTGAGTGTGGTGCAAGCAGAGGTTCAGGAGGTGGTGGTGCAGGGTGGCTCTGATCCCACCATCGTTGTGGAGGATATGAGTGTGGTGCGGGCAGAGGTTCAGGAGGTGGTGGTGCGGGGGGCTCTGATCCCACCATCGTTGTGGAGGATATGAGTGTGATGCGGGCAGAGGTTCAGGAGGTGGTGGTGCGGGGGGCTCTGATCCCACCATCGTTGTGGAGGATTTGAGTGTGGTGCAAGCAGAGGTTCAGGAGGTGGTGGTGCGGGGGCTCTGATCCCACCATCGTTCTGCAGGATATGAGCGTGGTGCGGGCAGAGGTTCAGGAGGTGGTGGTGCGGGAGGCTCGGATCCCGCCATCGTTGTGGAGGATATGAGTGTGGTGCGGGGGGCTCTGATCCCGCCGTCATTGTGGAGGATATGAGTGTGGTGCAGGCAGAGGTTCAGGAGGTGGTGGTTCCGCCGTCATTGTGGAGGATATGAGTGTGGTGCGGGGGGCTCTGATCCCACCATCGTTGTGGAGGATTTGAGTGTGGTGCAAGCAGAGGTTCAGGAGGTGGTGGTGCAGGGAGGCTCTGATCCCACCATCGTTGTGGAGGATTTGAGTGTGGTGCAAGCAGAGGTTCAGGAGGTGGTGGTGCGGGGGCTCTGATCCCACCATCGTTGTGGAGGATTTGAGTGTGGTGCAAGCAGAGGTTCAGGAGGTGGTGGTGCGGGGGCTCTGATCCCACCATCGTTGTGGAGGATTTGAGTGTGGTGCAAGCAGAGGTTCAGGAGGTGGTGGTGCAGGGAGGCTCGGATCCCGCCATCGTTGTGGAGGATTTGAGTGTGGTGCAAGCAGAGGTTCAGGAGGTGGTGGTGTGGGGGGCTCTGATTCCACCATCGTTCTGCAGGATATGAGCGTGGTGCGCGCAGAGGTTCAGGAGGTGGTGGTGCAAGGGCTCTGATCCCGCCGTCGTTGTGGAGGATATGAGTGTGGTGCGGGCAGAGGTTCAGGAGGTGGTGGTGCGGGAGGCTCGGATCCCGCCATCGTTGTGGAGGATATGAGTGTGGTGCGGGGGGCTCTGATCCCGCCGTCATTGTGGAGGATATGAGTGTGGTGCAGGCAGAGGTTCAGGAGGTGGTGGTTCCGCCGTCGTTGTGGAGGATATGAGTGTGGTGCGGGGGGCTCTGATCCCACCGTCGTTGTGCAGGATATGAGTGTGGTGCGGGCAGGGGTTCAGGAGGTGGTGGTGCGGGGGGCTCGGATCCCGCCATCGTTGTTGAGGATATGAATGTGGTGCGGGGGGCTCGGATCCCACCGTCGTTGTGGAGGATATGAGTGTGATGCGGGGGGCTCTGATCCCACCGTCGTCCTCTGTGTGATTTCATGATGAATTTTCCCAGGAATGGTTTCCAGCCGCCCCGGCCCCCGCCCCGGCCCCCTCTCACCGCACTGGGGCTCCAGGCTTTTTCATTAGCGTGTAAAATATCTCTCCTCCCTGCACTTTAATGTGCGCCGGCCTCATTGATGTTTAATGAGAAATACACTTAAGTCCATTTTCTTTGGGCTCTGAAATCTATTGATTCTGTTCAGTCCCTTTAATGGGGTCTGGAGAGAGGAACAGTGTTTATAATGAAATACTAATTAGATTACGAGTTCAGCCGTCCCCTCCAATTCTCTCCTTCATTTCTTCATGGAGCGGAAGAAAGAAAAAGAAGAAAAAACTGCACAGAAATCAGATGACACCCGAGAATGTGCGCAGCTCGGAATCAGGAGATTATAGAAATATATATATATACACCTCTTACTACAGCCCCTCCACTATTACTGCTGACAACCCGCCTGTACACGTGAGAGGTTGTCGGCGCCGCTCATCGATAGCGGACGATTTCTGAGCCGCATATTTGTCCCCATTCACACACGTTAGTTTCCTCGTCTCGTCCTGCTCTGATTCTTCTCGTCTTTTCGCTCCTCGGAGTTTTTATTCCTTTCCGTTATCAGTTGTGGAGAAAATCATTATTGGGAATTTCAGTCCTGGAGCGGAAAACAGCAGTGAAGAATGGGATTAATTATCTGTGCGGCCCTAATGTCACCTGCCCGCACTCTGCCTCCATATTAATGTCACCGGTACGCAGGGATTCTGTGTATTCACCCAACTGATGAGCATAAAGGAACAATAAGTGTAAGGAGCCGGGGATTACACTGATCAGGTTATCTGCGGCCGGAATATACAGATTATTCAGCAATATTCCTCTGCCAATATACAATGTCACATAATGAATGCCAAGAGGTGAACGGTGAATAAACCCACAGATAATGGGAATGGAGAGGGAGGATGAGAGGAAAACGGAGGATGAGAAGAAAGGAGAGCAAAGAGGAAAAGAAGAAAAGAAGAAAAAGAGAGATAAAGGATCCGAGAGAAGAAATAAAGTAAGAGCATCAAAGACAGGGGAAAGGAGGAAAAGAGAGAGATAAACAGAGCAGAAAAAGAGTGAGAGGAAGAAAGAGAGGAGGGAAGAGGAAAAGAGAGAGATAAACACAGAGCAAAAAAGCTGTGAGAGCAACAGAGGAGGGAAGATGAAGAGAAAGGGAGGAAAGAAGAAAAAGAGAAAGATAAAGAATCTGAGAGGAGAAATAAAGCAAGAGCAACAAAGAGAGGAGAAAGGAGGAAATGAAAGGGAGGAAAGAAGAAAAAGAGAGAGAGAAAGAATCTGAGAGGAGAAATAAAGCAAGAGCAACAAAGACAGGAGAAAGGAGGAAAAGAGATAAAGAAAGAGCAGAAAAAGAGTGAGAGGAAGAAAGAGAGGAGGGAAGAGGAAAAGAGAGATAAACACAGAGCAAAAAAAGAGTGAGAGCAACAGAGGAGGGAAGATGAAGAGAGAGGGAGGAAAGAAGAAACAGAGAGAGATAAAGAATCTGAGAGGAGAAATAAAGCAAGAGCAACAAAAAGAGGAGAGGAGATAGGAAAAGAGAGTGAGGAAAGGAGAAAAAGAGAGTGATAAAGAAACAGAGAGAAGAAAACAGAGCGATAAAGAATCAGAGTAGAAAACAGAACGAGAACAACAAGGATAGGAGAGAGGAGGAAAAGAGGATAAAGAGTAATAAAGAATCAGAAGAAAAAGAGTGAGAGCAACAAAGAGGAGCGAAGAAGAAAAGAGAGGAAAGAAAGGAGAAAAAGAGAGTGATAAAGAATCAGAGAGCAGAAAAAGAGAGAGAGCAACAAAGAGAGGAGGGAAGAAGAAGAGAGGAAAGAAAGGAAAAAAAGAGAGTGATAAAGAATCAGAGAGCAGAAAAAGAGAGAGAGCAACAAAGAGAGGAAGGAAGAAGAAGAGAGGAAAGAAAGGAGAAAAAGAGAGTGATAAAGAATCAGAGAGAAGAAAACAGTGATAAAGAATCAGAGTACAAAAGAGAACGAGAACAACAAAGATAGGAGAGAGGAGGAAAAGAGAATGAAGGAAGAAAAAAGTAATAAAGAATCAGAAGAAAAAGAGTGAAAGCAAAAAAGAGGAGCGAAGAAGAAAAGAGGAAAGAAAGGGGAAAAGGAGAGTGATAAAGAATCAGAGAGAAGAAAAGAGAGAGCAACAAAGAGAGGGGGGAAGAAGAGAGGAAAGAAACGAGAAAAAGAGAGTGATAAAGAATCAGAGAGAAGAAAAAAAAGAGTGTGAACAACAAAGAGAGGAGGGAAGAGGAAAAGTGAAGGAGGAAAGAACAAAAAGAAAGAATGATAAACAACCAGAAAGAAGAAAACAAAAGCAACAGCAACAGAGAGAAGAGGAAAAAAGAAGGAAATGAGAAAAAGAGACAGCGATAAAGAATCAGAGAAGAAAAAAAAAGCAATAGCAATAAAGAGAGAAAGGGAAAGAGGAAAAGCGAGGGAGGAAAGGAGAAAAAGAGAGTGATAAAGAGCAAGACAGAAAAAAAGAAACCAACAAAGAAAGGAGGGAAATGGAAAAGAGAGGGAAGAAATGAGAAAAAAGGAACGATAAAGAATCAGAGAAAAGGAAAAAGAGCAAGAGCAACAAAGACAGGAGAGGAGATAGGAAAAGAGAGTGAGGAAATGAGAAAAAGTGATAAAGAACCAGAGAGAAGAAAAAAAAGAGAACAACAAAGAGAGGGGGGAAGAGGAAAAGAGGGAAGAAAAGAGAAACAGAGAGAGCAATAAAGCATCAGAGAAGAAAGCAGCCAGAGCATAACGCAGAGAACACGAGGAGTGACTGACACCATCAGACTATATACACACTATATCCAGAGAAGCCGCAGCGTAATCCCCTCCAGGCAGAGGAAACTGCAGAAGATCGTCCACAATGTGCACTGCGTCCTACAAGAGACTCAGCTGCGGCTCCGCACATAAATCACCGCACAAACTGCAGAGAGGAAGCCACAGAACAGCACCAGAAGCCAGCCAAGATTGTGAATATTCACATCATCCAGTGATGGCAAATTATTCCCCAAAATCCAGCAATCAATCCAACTACTATAAAGCCCCAAAGTGAACGGAGAAGACGGGAAAAACTCTGAGGTCTCCTAGGGCTGAATCCAGACCCGATAAAGCTCCCAGAAAACACAGTGTTAGTAATGACCAAGTGTCCTCAACATATACGGCTACAGCTAAATAACACTACTATAATACTGCCCCTATGTACAAGAATATAACTACTATAATACTGCCCCTATGTACAAGAATATAACTACTATAATACTGCCTCTATGTACAAGAATATAACTACTATAATACTGCCCCCTATGTACAAGAGTATAACTACTATAATACTGCCTCTATGTACAAGAATATAACTACTATAATACTGCCCCTATGTACAAGAATATAACTACTATAATACTGCCCCTATGTACAAGAATATAACTATTATAATACTGCCTCTATGTACAAGAATATAACTACTATAATACTGCCCCCTATGTACAAGAATATAACTACTATAATACTGCCCCTCTGTACAAGAATATAACTGCTATAATACTGCCCCTATGTACAAGAATATAACTACTATAATACTGCCCCCTATGTACAAGAATATAACTACTATAATACTGCCCCTATGTACAAGAATATAACTACTATAATACTGCCCCTATGTACAAGAATATAACTACTATAATACTGCCCCCTATGTACAGGAATATAACTACTATAATACTGCCCCTATGTACAAGAATATAACTACTATAATACTGCCTCTATGTACAAGAATATAACTACTATAATACTGCCCCCTATGTACAAGAATATAACTACTATAATACTGCCCCTATGTACAAGAATATAACTACTATAATACTGCCCCCTATGTACAAGAATATAACTACTATAATACTGCCCCTATGTACAAGAATATAACTACTATAATACTGCCCCTATGTACAAGAATATAACTACTATAATACTGCCCCCTATGTACAGGAATATAACTACTATAATACTGCCCCTATGTACAAGAATATAACTACTATAATACTGCCCCTATGTACAAGAATATAACTACTATAATACTGCCTCTATGTACAAGAATATAACTACTATAATACTGCCCCTATGTACAAGAATATAACTACTATAATACTGCCTCTATGTACAAGAATATAACTACTATAATACTGCCCCCTATGTACAAGAATATAACTACTATAATACTGCCCCTCTCTACAAGAATATAACTCCTATAATACTTCCCCTATATACAAGAATATAACTACTATAATACTGCCCCCTATGTACAAGAATATAACTACTATAATACTGCCCCTATGTACAAGAATATAACTACTATAATACTGCCCCTATGTACAAGAATATAACTACTATAATACTGCACCCTATGTACAAGAATATAACTACTATAATACTGCCCCCTATATACAAGAATATAACTACTATAATACTGCCCCTATGTGCAAAGTATAGATGCAGAACATGATATAATTCATTAAACCCCCAACAGCACAAACAAGAATGCCCAGCCGAGGATGTGGTGAGTGCGGTAGACCCCCCGGCTGCTTTATTAAGATTCCATAAAACGAGCCACAAAACAGAGAAATAACCAGCCTTTGTTTGCAGGACACGGGGTTCACGGTGCTACCACAGGCACTGCAATGTTGGTTCAGCACACAAGGCCAGGCAGGGAGACGTCGCACAGGAGGACTTCTCTTACCTCCATACACAGACCTCCAATGAATCCCTGTGGACTTTCATGCGTCCATCATCCCATGTCCCGGGATGGGGATACGTGAGCAGTCCGTTCCACCCATCTCTCTGACTGCTAGTAAACCTGGCATCTAACTAAAGAATGTGCGTCTGGAACTCCAATGGTGTGAACGTGGGGCAAGACTCAAAAACCACACAACTATACAATAGGATAAAGAGTTGCACACAGGTCACAATGTATATGGGAATGATGAAAAGCAGAACTGCTATGGGAATACGAGACTGAAAAATACAATGCACTATCTGAAAAAGTGAAAAAACATGAAAAATGGAATGTGCAGAACTGCTATGAATAATAGGAATGAGAGATACTTAGCCATTGTATTGATCAATGCAAAAAAGCCCCAAAACCAACACCAAGGTAATCTCTATTTTTGGGGTCCCTAGCCTATGTGTAAACTCACCTGCAGTTACAAAACTTGCTGTGTATGAGAAGAAAAGGACCAAGCTATATGTGAAATAAGACACACGGCTATGGGTGGGGAAGGGTTTTCAGACAAAAAAGTGCAAAGGACCAAGCTATATATGTGAGAAGGGAAACAAATGGTTTCACTTCACATATATAGCTTGGTCGTTTGCTTCCCATACAGGGCAAGTTGTTTAACTGCAGGTGAGGTTACACATAGGCTAGGGACCCCAAAAATAGAGATTACCTTGGCGTTAGTTTTGGGGCACTTTTGCATTGAACAATATAATGGCTACACATCTCTTGTATTCCTATTATTCATAGCAGTTATGCATATTCCATTTTTCATGTTTTTTCACTTTTTTCAGATAGTTCATTGTATTTTTCAGTCTCGTATTCCCACAGCAGTTCTGCTTTTCATTATTCCCCTATACATTGTGACTGGTGTGCAACTCTTTATCCTATTGTATAGTAAACCTGGCATCTGTCAGTCCTATTAACCCTCTCTGTACTTTACGTACTGGAGCTGGCTTCCAGGCTTCCAGCACAGAGGACAATCACCTCTGTGATACATATCTCCCCTGTATGACGTGTCCGGCAGCCATCTTACACTATATGTAATTACACTTTGTCTTGATGTAAGGTTTCTGTATTGCGGTGAGTGGAGCTTTATGCTCTCACCTTGTCGTATGGTCTCATGTTCTGTGTTCCTATAATTGTGTTGTGGCTGAATAGATTTTTTATCAATAACGATCACACTATGTTATTTTCTTTCCCCTCCGCGCTCCGCAGCCAGTGCAGACTCAGTAATTGAAGCTGCGCGGGGTTCATTTGCTGTGGAGTCATACTATATTTCTCGTCTCCTCCGCTCACATCCTCCTCGTGTATCGGAAGGTTACAAGTATTTCTCATCATAGATCTCGGCTCCTCGGCCTCAGAAAGCCGCAGACTTTGTTTGCTGAGGTCGTCTGAGCTTCACCTCGCTCAGCAGAAGTCATCTCTTATAATTTATTCACAAGAAATTGTTTATGAAGTTTTCTTTTCAGAAGTTCTCAGATCTATTACGTTGGTTTCCAGCTCTTAATTCTTCCCGGGAATGGCGTCCGGCTTCTTCTAGCCCAGAGGTGTCAAACACGCGGCCCGCTTCTTGTGGCCCACAGGCCCGTGGACCACCGTGATTATCTCAGCTAGTGCAGGGGCCGCAGCTGTCAGCACTTTATTTCAGATGAACGTTTTGCCGGCACTGCGCATAGTCAAGCTGTCTCTGCACAACTCAGTGGCAGCCGCCGGCCAATCAGAGGCAAGCCACTGACATGTATGACCTTTGATTGGCCAGCGGCTGCTATTGGAATAGTTGTGCACAGAAAGTTTGACTCTGCACAGTGCCAGCTAAACCTTCATCTGAAATTCAGATGAAGCACTGACAGTGGCTACAATCATTACCGGTTCCATGAGCCTGCGGACCACAGGAAGCAAGAAAGAGGACACCGAAGGAACAGAGGGCAGGTGAGAAGAAAGTTTTGGTTTGTATGTGTATGTGTTGTCCACTGAGGCTTCACTGGGCAGTGTGTGTGTATGTGTGTATATATATGTGTGTGTGTGTGTATGTGTGTGTGTGTGTGTGTGTGTGTGTATATATATATGTGTGTGTGTGTGTATGTGTGTGTGTATATATATGTGTGTGTGTATATATATGTGTGTGTGTGTGTGTGTGTGTGTGTGTGTGTGTGTGTGTGTGTGTGTGTGTGAAGAATGGCACAATAGGGAACTAGGATGGGACATTGCAACAAGAAGAAATCCAGTAAGAGCATATGACTACAACAATAGGACCTACATGAGTACATTACTACAGGATGGGCACATGGATGGGCACATTACCACAGGATGGGCACAAGGATAAGGCACATTACTTCAGGATAGGGACAAGGATGGGCACATTAGTTCAGCATGGGGACCAGGATGAGCATAGTACTACAGGATGGGGAAATGATGGGCACATTACTACAGGATGGGGGAAAGGATGGGCACATTACTTCAGGATGGGGCAAGGACAGTGGCTTAACTACCGCGGTCGCAGCGGTTGCGATCGCGACCGGGCCCGGGAGGTCAGGGGCCCGGCGGCCGCCAGGCAGATCAGCAGCCAGCTCCTGTCAGTGTGAGAGGAGCTGCGCTGATCTGTCTCAGACCTCGCGGCCGCTATTTGACCCGCTGCCGCCAACACCGGGACCCCCTGCCTGATGTCAGCGGCGGCACCGGGGCCCCCATGCCTGATGTCAGCGGCGGCACCAGGGCCCCCTACCTGGTGTCAGCGGCTGCAGCGCCTCCCCCGTCACCGCGCACAGTAATGATGAAGCCGCGCTATGCATCACCATTCTCCCCCTGTGCGATGAAGTCACTCCCAAGCGACTGCTGAGCTGAGTGCACAGAGTGCAGGACAGGAGGACGCCAACCGCAGCACCGGGAGAACGAGCAGCGGGGAGGACGAGCAGCGGGGAGGACAGCAGCGGTGGAAGGAAGAGAGAAGGTGAGTACTTGTTTTTTTTTTAATATAAGTGAGTAAACGGTGGCCAGAGGCTTGGGAAGGCAGTTCTGGGGAAGCTGCATTATTGTATATGGAAGCCTGGAGAGGCTGCTTTATACATGGAGGCCTGTAGAGGCTGCTTTATACATGGAGGTCTGGGGAGGCTGCATTATATATGGAGGCCTGGAGAGGCTGCTTTATACATGGAGGCCTGTAGAGGCTGCTTTATACATGGAGGTCTGAGGAGGCTGCATTATATATGGAGGCCTGGAGAGGCTGCTTTATACATGGAGGCCTGTAGAGGCTGCTTTATACATGGAGGTCTGGGGAGGCTGCATTATATATGGAGGTCTGGGGTGGCTGCATTATTATACATGGAGGCCTGGAGAGGCTGCTTTATACATGGAGGTCTGGGGAAGCTGCATTATTATACATGGAGGCCTGGAGATACTGCATTATACATGGAGGCCTAGAGATACTGCATTATACATGGAGGCCTGAGGAGGCTGGGTGCATTGTTATACATGGAGGCCTGGAGAGGCTGGCTGCTATATTATACATGGAGGCCTGAGGAGGCTGGGTGCATTGTTATACATGGAGGTGGTCTGGAGAGACTGGGTGCTATATTATACATTGAGGCCTGAGGAGGCTGGGTGCATTGTTATACATGGAGGCCTGGAGAGGCTGGCTGCTATATTATACATGGAGGCCTGAGGAGGCTGGGTGCATTGTTATACATGGAGGTGGTCTGGAGAGACTGGGTGCTATATTATACATTGAGGCCTGAGGAGGCTGGGTGCATTGTTATACATGGAGGCCTGGAGAGGCTGGCTGCATTATTATATATGGAGGTCTAGGGGGGCTGCATAATACAAAATGAAGGACACCTTATACATGGAATATAGGGGTGAATTATACATGGAGGAGTATGGGGCTGCATAATGCAATATGAAGTTTTATGGGGTTGCGTTATAATACATATAGGACTATGGGGGCTACATTATAATATAAGGAGGACTATGGAGGCTACCTTATACATGGACTATGGGGGTGCATTATAAAACATTGGGGACTATGTGGTGCAGTGTAATATATGGAGAACTATGAGAAATTCATTATAATAATTGGAGGGCTACTTTATACAAGGAGGATTATGGGGCTGCATTATAATATATGGAGGACTATGTGGTGCAGTATAATACATGGAGAACTATGGGGTGAAATATAATACATAGAGAACTATGAGAAATTCAAGATAATAATTGAAGGGCTACTTTATACATGGAGGACTATGGGGGTGCAGTATAATATATGGAGGACTATGGGGGTGCAGTATAATATATGGAGGACTATGGGGTGCAGTATAATATATGGAGGATTATGGGGGGCAGTATAATATATGGAGGACTATGGGGGGCAGTATAATATATGGAGGACTATGGGGGGCAGTATAATATATGGAGGACTATGGGGTGCAGTATAATATATGGAGGATTATGGGGGTGCATTATAATATATGGAGGACTATGTGGTGCAGTATTATATATTGAGTACTATGGGGTGAATTATAATGCATGGAGAACTATGGGAAATGCATTATAATACATGGAGGACTATGGGGTGAAATATAATACATAGAGAACTATGAGAAATTCAAGATAATAATTGAAGGGCTACTTTATACATGGAGGATTATGGGGGTGAATTATAAAACTGGAGGCCTCTGTGGTGCAGTATTATATATTGAGTACTATGGGGTGAATTATAATACATGGAGAACTATGGGAAATGCATTATAATACATGGAGGACTATGGAAGTGTATTCTAATATATGAAGGGTTATGTGGGACCCTTTATACTATTTGGAAGGCTATATGGGGGCCATTATTGTATTTGGAGAACTATATACAAGGGGGGACAAAGATACAAGCAGGGGATGGGAACGTTTTGTGCTGAGGGAAAAAGGCTCTTTTCCCTCAGCACCCAGCTTTCCCATGCTCTGCTATACATCATTTCTAAGCACCCAGCTTTCCCATGCTCTGATATGGGAAAGCTGGGTGCTGAGGGAAAGATGTATAGCAGAGCATGGGGAAGCTGGGTGCCGAGGACAAGATGGATATCAGAACATAGGAAAGCTGGGTGCTGATAGAGGGATTTCAGATCATGGGAAATCTGGGTGCTGTGGGTAAGAGCCAAGTGTCAGCATCATTATCCTGTACCCCAAGTGTCAGTGTCATTATCCTGTACCCTAAATGTCGATGTACGTGGAGGGGGGGCCCAGGTCTGAACTTTGCACCGGGGCCCATCAAACTCTAGTTACGCCCCTGGGCAAGGATGGGCTATTGGAATAGTTGTGCACACAAAGTTTGACTCTGCACAGTGCCAGCTAAATGTTCATCTGAATTTCAGATGAAGCACTGACAGTGGCTGCAATCATTACCAGTTCCATGAGCCTGCGGACCACAGGAAGCAAGAAAGAGGACACCGAAGGAACAGAGGGCAGGTGAGAAGAAAGTTTTGGATTGTGTGTGTATGTGTTGTCCACTGAGGCTTCACTGGGCAGTGTGTGTGTGTGTGTGTGTGTGTGTGTGTCTGTGTGTGTGTGTGTGTGTCTGTGTGTGTGTCTGTGTGTGTGTGTGTGTGTGTGTGTGTCTGTGTGTGTGTCTGTGTGTGTGTGTGTGTGTCTGTGTGTGTGTCTGTGTGTGTGTGTGTGTGTGTGTGTGTGTGTCTGTGTGTGTGTCTGTGTGTGTGTGTGTGTGTGTGTGTCTGTGTGTGTGTCTGTGTGTGTGTGTGTCTGTGTGTGTGTCTGTGTGTGTGTGTGTGTGTGTGTGTGTGTCTGTGTGTGTGTCTGTGTGTGTGTGTGTGTCTGTGTGTGTGTCTGTGTGTGTGTGTGTGTGTGTGTGTGTCTGTGTGTGTGTCTGTGTGTGTGTGTGTGTGTGTGTGTCTGTGTGTGTGTCTGTGTGTGTGTGTGTATATGTGTGTGTGTGTGTGTGTGTGTGTGTGTGTGTATGTGTGTGTGAAGAATGGCACAATAGGGAACTAGGATGGGACATTGCTACAAGAAGAAATCCAGTTAGGGCATATTACTACAACAATAGGACCTACATGAGTACATTACTACAGGATGGGCACATGGATGGGCACATTACCACAGGATGGGCACAAGGATAGGGCAGATTAGTTCAGGATAGGGACAAGGATGGGCACATTAGTTCAGCATGGGGACTAGGATGAGCATAGTACTACAGGATGGGGAAATGATGGGCACATTACTACAGGATGGGGGAAAGGATGGGCACATTACTACAGGATGGGGAAATGATGGGCACATTACTACAGGATGGGGGAAAGGATGGGCACATTACTACAGGATGGGGGAAAGGATGGGCACATTACTTCAGGATGGGGCAAGGATGGGGCACATTACTTCAGGATGGGGCAAGGATGGGCACATTACTACAGGATGGGGGCAAGGATGGGCACATTAGTTCAGTATGGGGACTAGGATGAGCCTAGTACTACAGGATGGGGGAAAGGATGGGCACTGTCCACGAGGCAGAGTCAAAGCGATTTTGGTTGGCACCACTACTTTTCCTAACAGTTTAGATGTGATGGGCAGCTTCTGGATCTGCTTGACCCGTATACACTGGTGACCAAATTATAAAGACGCGATCATGGGGCGCCAATGTGTTACCATGACAGCACATGACTCCCTTCATGTGAGAGACGACAGAGCGCAGCACTCACATATGATCAGGACAAGCGATTGGATAGTGCAGTCATAAAGTCCCCTATGGGAACTAGTAAAATCAATTAAAAATGTAAAAAAAAAAGGTTTGAAAAAATTTTAAAAAATAAAAGTTCAGATACCCCTTTTGCCCCATTGAAAATAAAACTATTAAAAATATGCACATATTTGGTATCGCCGCATTCAGAAACGCCCGATCTATCAGAATATAAAATCAGTTAATCTGCTTGGTAAAGGGTGTACCGAGAAAAAAATTCCAAACGACAAAATTATGGTTTTTTTGGTTGCCGCGACATTGCATTAACAGGTGATCAAAACATCACATTTACACAAGTATGGTATCATTAAAAACATCAGCTCAAGACGCAAAAAATAAGCACTGAACCCCAGATCCTGAAACATGAGAACGCTACTGTTCTTGGAAAATGGCGACAACAGCGCTACTCCTTTTTTTTTTTTATTTACAAACTTCTGATTTTTTTTCCACCATTTAGATTGAAAGTAATATTCTAAAGGTTTGGTATCGATCAACTCGTACCAACGTGAGGCATCACACGGACACATCAGTTTCACCATATAGAGAACCCTTGCTAACATTTCCTGACGGCCCATTCATGACTCCCCAGCTCTCCAAATGCTGGAAATCACCCCCTGTAGTGCCTGCCTGCCTAGGTGTGTGTGTGAAGGGGGGCTGGGGGGGGGGCTATAAACCATCCAACCTCTCTGCCTACCCCTGGATATAAGGATTGAGCCTGAGGAGGATAAGGAGGCAGTAAGATTCATCCTCTGTGGGACGCTGATAATGAGGCCAACACTCCAGAGAGGCCTGGAGAAACTCTGATCACCCTGGAATAGAGACATCTAGAGGATTGTGACTCATCTCCGGTTAGTTAGATCGTTACTGGACTATACTCGTGCTCCTGGACTATTTTACCCTCCATGTGGTGGATTATTTTATGGACTTTTTGGTTTGCATAAAAATAAAGGTTCTTAGATGTACACCCATCCCTCGCTCTGCTGATTGTGTGATACCGGAGTAGGACCCCATGACATGCATCATCACTAATATCCCCCCAACTGCGCCACATAAAACTGACCGCAATCGCTGCAGATTACAGCAGCCACCGTGGTGTCATGTCATCGTACACAGCGGCTGTTCTGTAGTATAGACTATCTGGATTCCTCGTCAATAAGACGACCATAGAGACACGTCCTCAAGTTAATTAGGAGAGTCAGGAGCCGTCCTCCCCTCCCCCGACCTGAGGCTGAAATCAAAATATTGAGTTAGAAAACTGCTTATTAGTAAAATGTGTCAATGGTAACAATCACAGGATAGGTAGTGGCAATAATCCGGCTGAGCAGAAGCCATCGATTATACTGGTCACTGATCATGGATGTCACCTATCTGGATGGTCCCTTGTTGTGGTGCCGGGTTCTGCCCCCCTGGACAGGGGTCCTTGTTCTTCCTCCATGTCTGTTCCTTGGATCACCACAACATTTGGTATTAAAAGTATGTTCTAGCGTTCCTTTCTTCAGGCTCCTCTGCCTCTTTCCAGGGGACAGAGCACTCCTGAAGATAAGTTCAGATAAGCAGCTTAGTGGTGGCATTGGCCCAAATTGTGCCCCATACCCCACTGATGTAGGGGTCAGCTCTGCCCCTGCAGCATCGGAGCATGCAAGTCGCACTCTTAGGGGCACTTTGCACACTACGACATCGTAGGTGCGATATCGGTGGGGTCAAATCGAAAGTGATGCACATCCGGCGTCGCAGGCGATATCGTAGTGTGTAAATCATTTTCGATACGATTAACGAGTGCAAATGCGTTGAAATCGTATCATCGGTGCAGCGTCGGTCATTTCTATTATTTCGGGTTGACTGATGATACGATGTTGTTCCTCGTTCCTGCGGCAGCGCACATCGCTGTGTATGAAGCCGCAGGAGCGAGGAACATCTCTTACCTGTGTCCTGGCTGCAATGCGGAAGGAAGGAGGTGGGCGGGATGTTTACGTCCCGCTCATCTCCGCCCCTCCGCTGCTATTGGCCGCCTGCCGTGTGACGTCGCTGTAACACCGCATGACCTGCCCCCTTAGGAAGGAGTCAGTTCGCCGGCCAGAGCGACGTCGCAGGGCAGGTAGGTGCATGTGAAGCTGCCGTAGCGATAATGTTCGCTACGGCAGCTATATACAAGATATCGCTGCTGCGACGGGGGCGGGGACTATCGCGCTCGACATCGCAGCATCGGCTTGCAATGTCGTAGTGTGCAAAGTGCCCCTAAGGGGTACTTTGCACGCTGCGACATGGCTACTGCGATATATTGTCGGGGTCAAATAGAAAGTGACGCACATCCGGCGCTGGTAACGAAGTCGCAACGTGTAAAGCCTAGATGCACCGATAAACGATCGCAAAAGCGTCGTAAATCGGTGATCTGTGTAGTGTCGGTCATTTACATAATGTCGCACCAATAGGAGATACGATGTTGTTCCTCGTTCCTGCGGCAGCGCACATCGCTGTGTGTGAAGCCGCAGGAGCGAGGAACATCTTACCTGCCTCCACCGGCTATGCGGAAGGAAGGAGGTGGGCGGGATGTTTACATCTCGCTCATCTCCGCCCCTCCGCTTCTATTGGCCGCCTGCCATGTGACGCCGCACGACCCGCTCCCTTAGGAAGGAGGCGGGTCGCCGGCCAGAGAGACGTCGCAGGACAGGTGAGTGCGTGAGAAGCTGCCGTAGCGATAATGTTCGCTACGGCAGCTATCACAAGATATCGCATGTGCGACGGGGGCGGGGACTATCGCGCTCGGCATTGCTACAATCGGCTAGTGATGTCGCAGCGTGCAAAGTACCCCTTAAAGTTGAGACCACTGGCATATCCATGGGGGGCAGAGGGGGAATTTGTCTTGGGCGCATCCAGCAGGGGGGTGCTGTTAGGCTACCTGATGCAGTGGTCCAAGGTGTTTTTTCAGCGGCTGCATTTTGCTGCCCCCCCCATAGTGGGAGTCAGCCGTTCTCTGACTTGTCTGTCAAGCTGACAGCCGGCTCAGAGAAAGTGCAGCGTGCCTGCTCCCAATGATTAATTGTACTCACATCTTTCAGACGCGAATACAATGAAAGCTCTGTCCAGGTCATAGTCCAGTCAGCAGCGTGATCAAGTCATCTGATCACACTGCTGACGTCACACCGGCATCACAAGTGACATCTTGGGAGCAAAGGGGAGAGGTTGGGTACTGTCGTCACAGAATGAAGAGTGAGAGGGAGATGGGTGCTGATACAGTACAGGTAGCGAGGTGGGAAAGGGGGGGTTTGAGAATATATTTTGGGAAGCAAGGGAGGGGTGGGTGCAGACAGTATGGAGAGTGAGGGAGGGGTAGGTGCAGACAGTATAGTGAGCGAGTGGGGATGGGTGCTGACAGTATGGAGAGTGAGGGAGGGATGGGTGCAGAAAGTATAGGGAGCAAGGGGGGGGACGGGTGCTGACAGTATGGAGAGTGAGGGAGGGATGGGTGCAGAAAGTATAGGGAGCAAGGGGGGGACGGGTGCTGACAGTATGGAGAGTGAGGGAGGGATGGGTGCAGAAAGTATAGGGAGCAAGGGGGGGACGGGTGCTGACAGTATGGGGAGTGAGGGAGGGATGTATGAGGACACAGAAAGGGGAGTGAGTTTGGAAGGATGTAGACATAGTATGGGGAGTGAGTGGGATGGGTGCAGACACAGTATGGCTAGTGAGGGGGAATGTATGCGAACATAGTATTGGGGAGCGAGGGAAATGGGTGAGAGCACAGAATGATGAGCGATGGGGGGATGTATGATTTACATTAAATTTAAGGACAGTTTGAGGACTGAGGGGGGATGTATGATGAAAACAATATGTTAGGGTGGTATGGGTGTGAAAGCAGTATGAAAAGCAAGGAGGGGCATGTATAAGGAAATATTATGAGAGGGGCTATGTATGTGTACACAGTATGGGAAGCCACGGGGATGGAATACGTGCGGACACATTATGGGGATTGAGGAGATAGTATGGTTAGCAAGAGCATGTGAAAGGAGCCTTTTGAGTGTAGTAGTGTGAGGAGACAGTATAGGGGAGAAAAGTGTGAGGAGCACAGAATAGAAACTGGATAGTGTGTGTGTGTGTGTGGGGGGGGGGGGGTGGTACTGAGAGATAAGTGCATAGGGGACAGTATAAGGGCACAGCCAGGAGGGGACAGTATGCCAAGGAGGGTGTGCGTGGTGAGAGGGCACAGTGTAAAGCAACGGTACCCAACCTTTCTTACCTTGAGCGCCACATTCCACTTTGAAAGTTGGTTGAGAGTCACATTGTAGAGATGAAGACGTAGTCAAAGTCAATTTACCTGTAGAAAACCGGAAACAACTGGAAATGAATGTATAGAACGCTTCTGGGTGCACACACGTTACTGCAATATACCGCATGCTAGTCAGATGTATGGGCCATTGTAGCATTCTAAAACCTATAAAGACATATGATTGCCGCCCCCCACCCCCTTCATTGTGTAGTAGGGGGGGTTACTATCCGGTACTAATGTTCCCCATCCTGGGCCACTTCCTGGTAAATATGTCTCTCAACCTCGTAAATATGTCCTCCACCCTGGTATAGTCCCCATCATTTCTATCCTCCTCTCTCATTCGCTCCTCATGCAACCGCCTCCAAGACTTCTCCCGAACATCCCCAGTCTTCTGGAACTCGCTGCCTCAACACGTCAGACTATCTACTACACTTGCAAACTTCAAACGGAACCTAAAGACTCATCTGTTCAGAAATGCCTATAACCTTGAATGACCTCACTGCCCCACCACCGTGCGGAGCTGCCGCCCCACCACCGTGCGGAGCTGCCGCCCCACCACCGTGCGGAGCTGCCGCCCCACCACCGTGCGGAGCTGCCGCCCCACCACCGTGCGGAGCTGCCGCCCCACCACCGTGCGGAGCTGCCGCCCCACCACCGTGCGGAGCTGCCGCCCCACCTACACCCCACCTACTGTCTCCTCCCCATAATCCTATAGAATGTAAGCCCGCAAGGGCAGGGCCCTCTTCCCTCTGTACTAGTCTGTCTACTGTAACTTGTATATGTATTTTGTATGTAACCCCCTTCTCATGTACAGCACCATGGAATCAATGGTGCTCTATAAATAAATAATAATAATAATAATAATAATAATTTCCCCATCCTCGTATATGTCCCCATTATGGTAAATGTCTCCATCATGGCTATATCCTGGTATCTACAGTATGTTCCCATTCTGGTATATATGTCCTCATCTTGGCCCCATCTTGGTATGTATGTCCCCATCTAGGCCCCATCTTGGTATATGTCTCCATCATGGTCCCATCTTGGTATATGTCCCCATCATGATCCCATCCTGGTATATGTCCCCATCATGGTATATTTCGCCATCATGGTCCCATCTTGGTATATCTTTATTTTTAATTTATTTTTACTCCAATCTACAGTGATCTGTAGACAGGGTCTGTGATTGTAAGCAGTCAGACGCGCTGCCACACAGGGGCGGAGACTCGGTAAGTATAGCACTCTTGCTTTATTATTTTTTTTCCTTTATTTTTTTATTTCCTCAGTTGCCGGATCCGGATCATTAGCCGGAATTCCCAGGGAACTCCGGGTCCGGCACTTGGATACTTTTGAAACTGGATCGGGACTTTTACAGTCTGTGTCCGACCATCACTAGTGACAACTAATAAACTTTATGAAAATAGTCACTAATGGCGTTGAATACCTTCTAAGTGTGATGACTACCTTTTCACCAAAACTAATGCATATGATCCCGTGCCCATAGACAGGACGTGTGACCCTATGACAGTGTGACGCCCTGGACTAGCCAGGTAGTCACAGGTAGACCCCTGCACAAACACCAGCCCCTAATAAAGTGACAGCAGCCAACCTACAAAATCCTGAGTCCCCTCCCTCAGGGCTCAATGGTCACACCAGGGGGCGGAGCCAGGCGGTTGGCCACGCCCACCGATGAGTCCAAAGGGCCTGAGGCAGGAAACACAAGCAGAGAGATTAGTGACAGGAGTGAAAGAGAGTGGAGCAGTTGGAGAGTGGAGGAGTGAAAAGGAGTAAAACATCTGCAAGGGGTCTGGGTCGGAGCCCAGACACCGCGAGACCAGGAGGCAGACGGTTGTTGCCGTCTGCAGGAGCCGGGAAGACGGCTGGTGGAACCGTAAGGGACCGGGACAGGGTAGTGGCCTGCCGGAACCGAACCCAGGAGCCAACTGGAAACCAGAGCACCAGAAGGGGTACTCAGACCCAGAACGAGTTCAAGAAGCCACTGGACCACGTCGAATTCACTGATTGAGTTCTGGATCTTAGGTCCTTTCCCGTCCCAAGACCCGAAAGACGGCAACAGCCCACCGAGGGGGATAAAAAGCCACCGCCCAGGCAGAGAGATCCCACGGGCCAGCGTCTGTGGGCAAACGGGTTCCCCGACACACATCAAGCCGGGGAGCGGACTCCCGTTGCTGAAGCATAGGCAGTCAAGTTCTACCACAGAGGTGCAGGAGAAAGGCGGGAACCACCAACCTGAGAAAGGGCCAAAGCGCAGCCGGCTGCGGGCACCGACCACCATCCTTTTTGGTTTACCAGAGACTCCGGTGTATCTGTCATAGTGAGTACAACAGTGCCCTCTGGCCGCGCACCGCACCGCACCATCCCGCTTGCACCTCACAACCACCGGGCCCGGGGACTATCACCCCCTGCCCACGGAGGGGTCAACACCAGGCTGCACAACACCGTCCCCGGGAGCCTAGTTAACGGCAGTGGTGGTGCCCACATTCACCACAACCCGTGGGTGGCGTCACGAACTTTAATCCCTAAAAACACCACGGCCCCGGCCGTGAACCTTCCCACCGGAGTCCCAACAAGTAGCGCCAAACCCCTTTCAGAGCAACGTGACCCCTGGGTCCGGAGGCGCTCGAGCCACCCACCGACGAGCCTGGATCTGAGCGGCTCGGCTGCGGCCGAGCGCGGGTTGGTACAATAGCGGCGCGGGCGCAGATGAGAATGTGGCTTCTTATCAGATGTTTTGTGGCGTTTGTAGCTCGTTGGCTTCTACCAATATTCTTTGCTCCTATCTTGTGCCGCACATTTGCTCATTTGTCTGTCTCTGGCTCTTTTTGGAGGGCGGATCGCGTCTTGTATTCCTGTGATGATTGATTCCACCGTGCAGGATATATTGAGACTATAATGTGCACGGCGTCCTACAATGGGGGCTGTGACCGCTCAGTAAAGCCCCCACAATATCACACACAATTATTAAATAGTAATAAAGTAAATGAGAAGTGTAGAGATAATGGGATAAAGCGGATTGTAATGGAGGAGCCCCGGATCCGAAGCCTCGGCCGTCCGTCCGCACCACGGATCCCGCATCTGGGGAAATCTGGCAGTGATGAGCGTCCCCTTCCCCCGCTTTATAAATATTCTTTACCTTGTTAATAAAGCAGATTTAATTAGCATTTACATCTCCTTGTGCCCTAATGAGAGCCTGAAACACAGAGATAAATTGTCTCGTCCAAAGTGACTTTGAGCTGACACTAAAGGGACAATTCATTAAACGCCGGTGTCACGGAGCCTTCTGGGGTAATATGGCTGCAATCTCCAACTGGAAATAATTGCTCTTAATAACCTTGTAAGATTTCCATTGCAAACAGCGCGTTCTGTATTCAGCGCCACATCTGCACAAATCACCCGAGACGCCATCTTATTACCCCGCGCCCCCGTCCGTCTGTTCTGTGCACACATACATTGCACGATACGCCGCCATGCTGTAATAACTGACTGACGGAGGTGTCACCGCTGCAGCCGCAGGACGGGATCACGCGCTTCTGATAAACACTTCAGATACTTCAGACGTTTCTAAAAGGGATGTTCCACTTATTCAATAAAACACTATTATCTGATTGATGAATGAAAGGTAAATTGGAGTCGCAATCGAGTTCATGGAAATCTGCTTCTGATTGTGAATAAAGCTCCTATAGTGACTGAGCTTGTAAGCGCTGCTCCGAAGCTGCCCGGGTCGCTGATCCCAGCCTGGTTCAGTCACCCCGTGCTCCTCTGAACCTGCAGAGACAAGTGTCCAGAATCTGCACAGTCTGAACGGACAGTGTCAACCATCTGAATAAAGCCGGTGACAATCAGCAGAGCCGCCATTGCAGCTCCTATAGTGTCTGAGCTTGTAAGCGCTGCACTGAAGCTGCCCAGATCACTGCTCTCAGCCTGCTTCAGTCTCCTCATGCTTCTCCGAACCTGCGGAGACAAGTGTCCAGGGTCTGCACAGTCTGAGCGGGCAGTGTCAACCATCTGAATAAAGCCAGTGACAACCAGTAGAGCCACCATTCCAGCTTCCATAGTGTCTGAGCTTGTAAGCGCTGCTCCAAAGTTGCCCGGATCACTGCTCCCAGCCTGGTTCAGTCACCTCATGCTCCTCCAAACCTGCGGAGACAAGTTATCCAGGGTCTATACAGTCTGAACGGTCGGTGTCAACCATCTAAATAAAGCCGGTGACAACCAGCAGAGCTGTTGTTTCAGCTCCTATAGTGTCTGAGCTTGTAAGCGCTGCTCTGAAGCTGCCCAGATTGCTGCTCCCAGCCTGGTTTAGTCACCTCATGCTCCTCTGACCCTGTGGAGACAAGTGTCCTGGAGTCTGCACAGTAGCGCACTGACCCCCATCAGCAGGCAGAAAACACAGAGTCAGAGGAGCGGTGCGCACCTGAAGAAATAGGATAGCACTAACCTCATACCACAGAGGGTGCGTCATGGCCGACATCTGATAGGGGTCTACTTCATGTCACTTTCATCTTATAAATATTCTAATATATACCTTAAAGATACATACTGTAGATAGATTCATCAATTTAGCAGGAATGTTGTGACTGCTTTCTAGTAAGTGTTTATCACTCCAGAGCTGGATTCACAGCTACACCGCTCAGTTCTGCTGTATAAGGTCCGTATTACTGGTGCTGCATTTGACCATGTGCTACATAAAGACATAGGAGCCGGGGCGGACATATCTCTGATTCAACCTGTGCAGCTGCATGGAAGTGGACACCGCAGCCTGATGATCCCATCAGATGTAATAGGGTTAGTAGGAGAACACTGCCCTCTACTGGTCAAGAAATGTGCCCGGAACTCCAAAAACAGGACAACTGTTTCCTCAGGGGAACAAATTCAGGGAGACACTGTGTCAGGTGATAGGACTGGTTCAGCAGGAAGATATTAAAGAGCAGGTCATTGACAGAGGGTCGGGACTGGCACAAGAAGCAGAAGCGAGCAGATGTATACACAAAGGTGTGGGACGTTATCCTCCCAGCTGAGGGAATGAGCTGATTGCAGACTGTGGAGTTTGTGAGTCAAGTCACTCCCGTGAGCCGCCAGCCGACACCGCCTGTCAAGAGCCTGAGCATCAGTTACATGAGCCACGCTAGACACCGCCGGTCAAGACTCCAAGCCCGAAGTATGTGGTCATACTGCAGATGCCTCCCGTCAAGACCCCAAGATTGAGCTAGGTGGTCAAGCTGAAGACACCGCCGGTCAAGACCTCAAGTCTGAGCTACGTGGTCAAGCTGCAGACACCGCCGGTCAAGACTCCAAGCCCGAAGTATGTGGTCATACTGCAGATGCCTCCCGTCAAGACCCCAAGTCTGAGCTACGTGGTCAAGCTGAAGACACCGCCGGTCAAGACCTCAAGTCTGAGCTACGTGGTCAAGCTGAAGACACCGCCGGTCAAGACCTCAAGTCTGAGCTACGTGGTCAAGCTGCAGACGCCCTGGTCAAGACCCCAAGTCTGAGCTACGTGGTCAAGCTGCAGACGCCCTGGTCAAGACCCCAAGTCTGAGCTACGTGGTCAAGCTGCAGACGCCCTGGTCAAGACCCCAAGTCTGAGCTACGTGGTCAAGCTGCAGACGCCCTGGTCAAGACCCCAAGTCTGAGCTACGTGGTCAAGCTGCAGACACCGCTGGTCAAGACCCCAAGTCTGAGCTACGTGGTCAAGCTGCAGACGCCCTGGTCAAGACCCCAAGTCTGAGCTACGTGGTCAAGCTGCAGACGCCGCTGATCAAGACCCCAAGTCTGAGCTACGTAGTCAAGCTGCAGACGCCGCCGGTCAAGACCCCAAGTCTGAGCTACGTGGTCAAGCTGCAGACGCCGCCGGTCAAGACCCCAAGTCTGAGCTACGTGGTCAAGCTGCAGACGCCGCTGGTCAAGACCCCAAGTCTGAGATACGTGGTCAAGCTGCAGACGCCGCTGGTCAAGACCCCAAGTCTGAGATACGTGGTCAAGCTGCAGACGCCGCTGGTCAAGACCCCAAGTCTGAGATACGTGGTCAAGCTGCAGATGCCGCTGGTCAAGACCCCAAGTCTGAGTTATGTGGTCAAGTTGCAGACGCCGCTTGTCAAGACCCCAAGTCTGAGCTACGTGGTCAAGCTGCAGACGCCACTTGTCAAGACCCCAAGTCTGAGTTACGTGGTCAAGTTGCAGACGCCGCCGTTCAAGACCCCAAGCCCGAAGCATGTGGTCGAACCGAGCTATGTTGTCAAGCCACAGATACCGGCAGTAAAAACCCTGAGTCTGAGCAATGTGTCAAGCTGCAGACACCGCCGGTCAAGACCCTAAGCCAAGTTACGTAGTCAAGCCTCAGATGCTGCCAGTCAAAACCCAGAGCCTGAGCTACGTGGTCAAGCCACAGACAAAGCCAGTCAAGATCATGGTCACGGACTGGCCTCGGCCTTTGCCTCCTGCTGGATTATGCAGTATCTGAGGGCGTAAGATCCATTCAAGGGTGACCCTAGTTATATTCAGCAATCCCAAGTTCTCAGGGTGGAAGCTGATTAGGCCCCGCTCCGCATGTAACCTCTCACGTAGAGTGACCGGATTAGTGGGTGACGGGTGTGTTTTTTCGGGGTGGTTCTCAGGGTAATGCGCTGATGAGAGTTACGGTCATTATACATATATCTTGAATCCATGTTTATTGAGTCTGTTTAAACTAAATATACTGTACCGTAGGTGACGTTGAGTTGCTACACCCCACTATATCACCATGTGTAAACATGTCACGCTGGGTGTGGGGAGAGACAGCTAGCAAGTGGACTCCTGGGAATAAGGGGGGCTGAAACACAAAGAGAAGAGGCGGGTAACCAGGGGCTCATGCGCTGACCCTGACACTGGGGGCCCTGCGCTAGCCCGCAAACCACAGGTACCTATAAGGGTTAGGAGGTGTGGCCCGCCAACGTGCCCCTGTCTCCTAGTCAGTCCCTAGGACTAAAGGCTACTTTACACGCTGCGATCAGTACCGATATCGCTAGCGTGGGTACCCGCCCCCATCTGTTGTGCGACACGGGCAAATCGCTGCCCATGCCGCACAACATCGCGCAGACCCGTCACACATACTTACCTGCCCGGCGACGTCGCTGTGACCGGCGAACCGCCTCCTTTCTAAGGGGGCGGTCCGTGTGGCGTCACAGCGTTGTCACTGAGTGGCCGCCCAATAGAAGCGGAGGGGCGGAGATGAGTGGCCGGAACATCCCGCCCACCTCCTTCCTTCCTCATAGCGGCCGGGAGGCAGGTAAGGAGAGCTTCCTCGTTACTGCGGCGTCACACATAGCAACGTGCGCTGCCGCAGGAGCGACGAACTACATCATTACTGCTGCAGTAACGATAATTGAGAATGGACCCCCATGTCACCGATGAGCGATTTTGCACGTTTTTGCAACGATGCAAAATCGCTCATAGGTGTCACACGCAGCAACATCGCTAATGCGGCCGGATGTGCGTCACAAATTCCGTGACCCCAACGACTCTGCATTAGCGATGTCGCAGCGTGTAAAGCCCCCTTTAATCCCACCACCCACCAATCCACGGGGGAAAAACAAACACAAAAATAACCAGCAAAAAGGGAGAAAGGAAAAACAACAACTTATCTTGAGAGGGAATCTTCAGAATCTACAGCAACAGTGGTCTGAAGCCTCCTGCACTTCTGAGCAAGCAACTTCTCCAAGTGAAGAGCATAACCCGCACTGGAGGAGCGAGAGGCCCCACGTTATAAAGGCCCTTAATTACCAGCTGGAGGGAAGGCTCCTACAACCTGGCAAGGAAACAGAAAAAAAACTAAATCAAACCCTTAAAGGGACAGCGTCCATTAACGTCTGGACAATCACCAGTTCCTTCTGCACCTGCTCCCAGCAGCACCTGAAGGTCCAGACACATCCATGACAAAATAATACAGTGCACAGTCACCTCTCCGTCATCCCGCTCCATACTGTTCTTGCACAGGGGCCTCTTCTGTGTCCGTCCCCGAGGAGTGCAATATTCTGTGATGTCTGTATTTGCTTTGTAGTGTTTTAATTCACCCTATTTCTGTATTCACAGCTTTTCTGATCAGTACTGATCGATGGTGTCCTCCATGATGCTATTTTTATTTCACAGAATAGATGGATTCACAGTTACTCGGCTCAATCCAGTAAAAGTTCAGAAAGTGCTTTTGGTGCATCACAGGGTATAGAGGGATCTAGCCATATTTAGCTTTTGTAGTGGAATTATCTAGATTTTTTCTCGCTCTTCCTTTTGTAAACTTTAAAGCTTTGGGTGCACCCTGATGCTTCAGCCGGGACATTTTATGCCATTTTGTCCTATTATTAGTCAAATTTAAAGCAACTTTCCAGTTTCCAGGAAAAAGTGCAGAATGTGAGTTCCTCTCTAGTGATTGGCGGCCCGGGACTGTAAAAGTACGGATCCGCTCGGTTTCAAAGGTGTTTGAACCGGATCCGGCACTCAAGAAATTAAAATAATAAGGGAAAAATAAAGGAAATAAGAGTGAAGCGAGCTCTTCATACTTACGATGGCTCCACTGCGGCTGTACGCTGCTCCCGCGGCCTCTTCTTTACTCCTGAGCCGCGATGATCAGCAGTGACATCACTCATGTTAGTTGCGGTCATAGCAGAAGGAGGATCGTGAGAACCTTTCTGCTGTGACCGCGGCTAACCTGAGTGATGTCACCGTTGATCGCAGCTCATTCTCTGCCTGCAGTTACAGCGTGCGGACATGTTCCATGATCACACTCTGTGACTCAGATGTAGCAGAGCTGAATCGTCAAGGGACCTCGTGTGGATTACGCTGGACCTGCAGGGGTGTTTTGGGAGTTAATACAGTGGTTAAAGAGGGTGTTTTTTGGTATTTTATTCCAAATAAAAGATTATTTTCGGTGTTTGTGATTATTTACTTTTTCTTACAGATTAGTAATGGGGGTGTCTCATAGACCTTCCCCATTACTAATCTAGGGCTTAGTGGCAGCTGTGGGCTGTAATTAACCCCTGCTATTACCCCAATTGCCACCAGGGAAATCGGGAAGAGCCGTGTAAAGCACTGGGCTTTCCTAAGCAGCTACAGGCTGCTATTTTTAGGCTGGGGGGTAGCCTAATAACCATAGGACTCCCCAGTCTGAGAATACCAGCCACAAGCTATTGGGATTTATCTTGGCTGTTTATCAAAATTGGGGGGGACTGCACATTAGTTTTTTAAATTATTTATGTGGTTCCTCTTATATTGATACACAGCCAAGATAAGTGCACGGCTGGGGGCTTCAGCCTGTAGCCGTGGGATTTATCTGTGCTGGGTATCATAATACAGTGGGACCCTAAAGGCCCCGTTACTCGCTACGATTTATCTGATGATATGTTGCCGGGGTCACGGTTTCCATGATGTACTTCCGTAGTCGTTAGCAACGTTGTTGCGTGTGACACCTACGTGCGACTCCGAACGATCGCAAATAGGTTGAAAATCGTTGATCGTTGACTCGTCATTCAGTTTCAAAATATTGTTTGTCGTTTGGATCGCAGCAGACATATTGGAACGTTTGACACCCTGCAAACGACGAACAACATCCACACGACCGCCTGGGTCAAACAATATATCGCTGAACAATGTAGCGTCGTTTGTGAGATGTGTACGTGTGACCGCTACAAAACGACCTATGTGTGATCTCGGCAAATCGTAACTACGATCTAGGCGTGTCACATCTCTATCGAGATCGCTAGCGATGTCGCTGAGTGTAACGGGGCCTTAAGCCAATTTTTTTACTTATTTATTTATTTTTACTGTACAATATACACGCACACAGTGCCTGTCATTGGAAGCAGTCAGCTGACACGTTGCGACTCAGGGTGGGGGCGTGTCTGAGTGCAACCAATCACAGGCACCGGTGCGCGAGGAAAAGAGTGAATATTCAATGAGGGTTAATTATCGGCCCCTGAAGTGAATGTGCGGTGTGGATGCAGTGTACTGCCATGGCGGATGCTCGGTAAGTAAAGTGTGTACGCTCCAATCCTCCTATCCCTTCTTCCAACATTTTTAATCGCCGGATTCTGGTCCCCGTAGACTTATATGGGGACCAGAACCGGATATTTAAAAACCAGATAACAGGAACCCGCCGGTCCCAGTTCACCTATCACTATTCCTCTCCTTTCTCAGTGATACTTTCCACCGTACTCTAGGACCTTTATGCTGTACTTCATGAACAATGTTGCTTTATACTTTGCCTCATGAACTTTTTGCATTTATTCACATTCTCTAACCTTGATGTTAATAAAATAATTTCCAGTTGCCATTTTATTCCAGTAAAATTTAAATTAGTACGGCTGAAAGCGTGAACGGCAGCGCTTACCCACTCAACGTGGCGCCCGTTACCAGGCAAACGCTCGAATACAAAAAGACATTCTTTAGAATAATTACAATGTAAATGTAACAATTCTTACAGTTTCCTTTAAAATTTTCATTAATGCTTTTCCTTTAAGTGTCGCCCTCCACGCATCCGATCTCAGGGGGTGGCCGGCCGCCTTAACAAAGTGGAAAGAAGCTTTTCTTGAGGAAAGACTCCGAGCTCATTTTAATATAAAAGATTTTGACGTCGGGAGAAGATACAAAGTATCTGCATAAGAGGAAGGAGTCTCCCCGGATGCCGCGCTTTGTGAGCGGAGAGCTAATGGTAATATTTGTTTGTAACTTTGTGTCTGAGAAATTCCAAGCAGAATAAATAAAATAACCCAAAAAGAAACACATAAAAGCAACCAAAGTAAATACATCGAAAGATAAAATACATCATAAATAAAAATAGCCAAAATAAGCAGCAATAAATGCATTAAATAGATAAACATCCACAACAGTGCGTGACACATAAAATATACGGAAATATACAACAATACAATAATGCATAAATAGGAAGATGTACTAAACAAAAAATAAAAAGCAAAAATAGAAAAATATAAAAAATGACATGAATTGCATCATGTCTGCTGTGTGAGGAGACTTCAGAAAGAGTATGTATGTGAGTGACCATGAGCAATATGAGCAATAGCACTGGTCTGGCCATTATACGACTCGCATCCTGAGTTTTCACCTTTATTTCCTCTGCAGGCTCTAATTTCTAGTAGTTTCCAAACTTGTGGAAGGCAACGAGCTGCAATGATGCCTCCCATACACAGCACACAGAGACATGAGGGATTCCTGATCTTCTGCCTCTGTGTAACATGTACAGAAGGAGCAGCAGCAGCATGGAGGGCATTATACAGCAGCACTGAGCAGTGTAGATGTGAATCCAATTCTAGGGTGAGATACAACACTTACTAGAAGAAGCAGCAGCATGGTGGATATTATACAGCAGCACTGAGCAGTGTAGATGTGATTGCAATTCTAGGGTGAGATATAACACTTACTAGAAAGATCAGCAGCACGGTGAACATTATACAGCAGCACTGAGCAGTGTAGATATAAATCTAATTCTAGGGTGGGATATAACACTTACTAGAACAAGCAGCAGCATGGTGGATATTATACAGCAGCACTGAGCAGTGTAGATATGAATGCAATTCTAGGGTGAGATACAACACTTACTAGAAGGAGCAGCAGTAGCTTGGTGGATATTATACAGCAGCACTGAGCAGTGTAGATGTGAATGCAATTTTAGGGTGAGATACAACACTTACTAGAAGGAGCAGCAGCATGGAGGACATTATACAGAAGAACTGAGCAGTGTTTGCTGGGAATCCAATTGTAGGGTGTGACATAACACTTACTAGAAGGAGCAGCAGCATGGTGGATATTATACAGAAGAACTGAACAGTGTAGATGTGAATCCAATTCTCGTGTGAATTAAAACACTTACTAGAAGGAGCAGCAGCATGGAAGACATTATACAGCAGAACTGAACGGTGTAGCTGGGAACCCAATTCTAGGGTGAGATATAACACTTACTAGAAGGTAAGACCAGCATGGTGGATATTATACAGCAGAACTGATCAGTGTAGATGTGAATGCAATTCTAGGGTGCAGGAAGTGGCTGATAAGTGGATAAAGAAGCAGATTATTATAATATTTTGTTACAAACTTTCTGATATTCTCTTGAACTATTGATTAATGGAAAGTTAAAACTATAGAGACCATTTAAAAGGCACAAAATCTTACAAGTTTTTCAAATAAATGGAATCAAATAAACACATGACAATAAAAACAACTTCCCAAGAGCATAAAATGCACAAAAATATCTAAAGGCATTATATATACTGTATATGTGTATATATGTATATATATATATATATATATATATATATATATATATATATATATATATATATATATATATATATATATATATATTTATTGCTGTGCGGTCAGGGCAGGGCCAGTATCCGAGACTGAGGCACGGTGAGGTCAGGTGGCGGTGAGCTGGATTCCTTTTCAATTTGCTCAAGGTTGTTGTGCTGAAAAGTGAAGTTCATCTTCATCTTCAGCTTTTTAGCAGAAGCCGGAAGGTTTTCATGCAACATTGACTCATATTTCGAATTTTCCCTAATTTTCTCCCCAGTTCCAGCTGTCAAAAAGCAGCTCCCACAGCACAATTGTGCCCCCACCATGTCTCACTGTGGGTAAGGGAGTCTTCTGGTGATGTGCAGTGTTGGTTTTGCACAATTCGGAATTATAGACAAATAGTTCCCCCTCGGTCTCATCAGGCATAACACATCGCCTACAAGCTTTTATCAGACTTGATTTCTTTGTAAGAAGAGGCTCCGTATTGTCCCCTCCCCCACAAGCCGGACATATGGAAATGACAGGATATTGTTTCACATGCAGGACACAACCAGCACTGGATATAAATTCCTGCAGCTCCTTTAATGTTGATTTCAGCCTTCTTCTTGTCCAGTTCTCGGTAAGATCACTGCTGTACCAAATTTAAGCCATTATCAAGGTTGTCTTCACAGTGTCCATTGTAGCTAATACCCTAGAAATATTTTTGTACCTTCTCCAGACTGACTTTTCCCAATAAGACCCTTTGCTGTGTTGTCAGCTGTTTACGGACCAGAAAATGTCAGGAAAATCCTCCTGGGGTTAATCAGAATAACTAATACTTTATACCATGGGGTTAAATGTGATCGGCTGATTCTAAGTACAAACACACAAACACATTCCCAATTATAAAGAGGGTGCTCACACTTATGCAAATACATTGTTGTAGATTTTTTTATTTTATTTTCCTCTTCAAAATGATTTCAGTTTGTTTCTCAGTGGATTTATACAGATTATGGGCAACATTAAAGGTGAAAAAGTTCTGAAATTATCATTCTTGGTAGGATCTTTTTACATGCTTAAAACTTGGCATTTAACAGTCGGGTGTGTAGACTTTTTATATCCTTGCATATGTGAATATTCTGTAATAGGCAAAATGTCTTGTTGGACTCTTCCTCACCTGACACCCATGGCACATGCCATGCTGGCTTCCTAGTTTTCAGATATGCCATGAGTCAGGGTGCAGCCGGAGGATCCCGCAGGTATCCCCCCACAGCCATGAATTGTCATGAACAGCGCACCGCTGCTTCCAATCAGGACAATATGCAACTGACTGAAAACTGATGGAAAAGGTCATGGCTGGTTTTGCTTTGAGGCCAAATATTGGGGAACTGACAGTGAGCGTATGGTGTATACACCTCCCATACTTAGTACATTTAATATATATATACACACAGTCCGATAGGAGAGTATACACTAATACAGGCCAATTGGATGCTGTTACTGGTAACGTTTGGCCTCAAAAGGTTTCAGGGATGCGAATTATAGAGCAAGAGGAACAAAGCTATTAAATATTATATATTTTATCCAAAAAGTAATCAGTGTTTGTAATAAAATACAAAATATGTTAGAACGGGAACAACAATACAATGTATACTACAATCACATAAAATAAAAGGGATAAAGAAAAGTACTGAACCTGATGTTGCAGGAGTGGTGCAATTCTTTTAAATGGAGGGAAGCACTGATTGAAATATGAAATCTTCCTGAGATTTGTATCTTCCAGACAGAGCAATAACGAAAACTCAGACTCTGATTTATCAGATATCAGTCAGTCTCACATACCTCCCCTTGGTAATTTCAGATGAGAGCTGGTCAATGGGAGGTGCCTCAGAGGCCAAAAATGATGAGATCCACGATCTTTAGGATATCTGCCCCCCTGGAGTTTCTAAGTGGAAAATATTAATGCCATATTCCCCTTCATGATTTTAGCTTTCCATAGATAGGAAGCATGACATATGCAACCCCATCCATCTGGTCTATATTAATTCCGGGCTCAGGCCGCACAGCCATGCAAGAACATGCAGGTCATTCCCGTTGGATCACAATGCCAAAACTGTGTGGTTAGATGGAGTTTTAAGAGTGCTCGCTGTTGTTCCCTTTCCAAGTTATGGCCGGCCACGTGTCTTTATAGACTGGTCCTATTGTACCATTAGATTATGACCCCATGTAGCTGTATAACTGCACTCGTATTCACATTTATTTGATGCCGATTGCATTGGAGCCGTTAGTTGTGATCTTTCCTGAGCACAATAGCGGATTTCCCACCTTCTGATTGGTGAATCGTTCAGAGAATGTAGCAGTAATGTGTCACCTCTTTTCTGGGTGAACTCTTCTCCCACAGCGGTGATGCTGGTGATACTGGTCGTAGCCATCCTCTATCACTAGTGGACTCCCCCGATATCTCAGAGAACGGGTGAGGATTGGATGCCATGCAGTGTCACGGCCCGGGGTGTAGGGGGCGCTGCAGAGCTGCGTGGGCCGGGAGTTTCATTCCTGGATTTCATTCAGTGTATTATAAACTGGAAGATGAATTCCTCTGACGAGCGCGGCGTTAAACCTCCGGAAATGTCACCAGTTCTGCCGCACAATGACTAAACGGCTTAAATACTTCTGACAACAATGGGGAGCGGCCGCAGGGGATCTTTAACTCAACTTCTAGAGCGGACGACACGCGGCTACGCATTGTTACCACGTTGCGTGCATTGTCACAGCGGCGGCGTTACACATTACCGACGCATTGTTACTCGGAGTCTGATAATGTATCGGCTGCGGGTAACATTCACATTCTGCTCCAGACTCATGAATACGACGAGCTTTAATTAAGAAGCGTAAATGCTTTGCAAGAATTAACCCCTCGTCAGCCTGTGCGGATTTCATTATCACATTTCATCTGAATTTATCCACTGAGAATCCCGGGGAATCGTGCACGGGTGGGAACAATTCATCATCTGTTCATAAAACTTATGCAGCTTTACAAAAGTTTCCCGTTGCAAACTTCCGTGATTGGAGGAAAACTAGGGCTTTTTTCTCAGGTTGCATCTGGTATTGCAGCTCAGTTCCATGCTAGTGAATAAGCCTGAGCTGCAATACTACATCCAACCTGTAGACAGCGGTGGCACTATTTGTGTAAGAGAGTAACTATATTTTTCCAATATTGAACAAGCCTTTTATTGTTTGGGCAACATGATGACACAGGTAAAAGATCGATCTCTGCAGCTGCTACATTAGAACATAGTGCAGGTGACGGGGGTCACATTGCAGCCCCAAGGGGAGCAATAGACACAGGTCACAAATGTAGGAACCAGTTGGAATTTTTACAAGTTGCTTGTCTTGGCCGCCGGATGCGAGTCACAATGCAACACCAGGCACTTGCATTACGTACAATGACATGGGATAATTTTTGGACATGTGCCTTGTTGCAGTTGTTACGTCCCCACCGGAGTCCGCTCCAGCGACTTCTACTGCGATCACCAGGCGACGTCGTGTTGCTGCAGCGGATGGTGCGGGTGATGGGAGTGGAGTCGATGCCAGCGGCGCCCATGGGCACAGGCTTCGCTCATCCACTGGGCTGGGTTGCCCTGAGATCTGCAGTACCACTGGCTGACTGTGGGTGGCGTGTGTCTTCAAGCTGAAGTTACCATCATTCAGCTACAACCAATAGGAAAACACCCCACCCTTCTTATTTCCCCTCCTGTCTGCTGACCTCTGCCAGAGATAGTTCTGTATTCCTGGTTTCTGTCTCGCCCTGTTCTATTTAGTGATTCTGGTGTTCTGACTTCTGCTTGTTTCCTGACTACCCTTCTGCCTGCTGTTTATGTACCTCGCTGCCCGATCCGGATTTGACCTCCGTCTTGTTTTCTGATTACGTCCTTGCCTGCCGATTCTGTCCCTGTTTTGCATTTCCCGGTTCTACCCTGCTGCCTGACTACTACTCTCCGGACTGCAGCCTTCCAAAGGTAGTGATCTCCAGGGCCCTGTGTAATTCCAAATCCCTGTATAGGGGTTAAAGGGTTTCAGGGTTCTGGGGGTCCTGCTAGGCGAGTGGCTTCCCTCTAGCCCATCCTCTACAGCCTGTCTGAGTCTGTGTATCCTGGCAGGTGTTACAGCAGTGTAGCCCCAGACTAAGGGCACAGGGACAGTTTACTCCTTAAAGATGATTAAAATGGCATCAGCACTTGGTTTCTGGACACATAGGACTACAGATATATTATGTTTATACCGTGGTCGTGCATTATATTCAGGCATAAAGCCAACTTGTGGCACCAGAGAGGAGCGTATCGCACGATATTGGCTTGGGGCAAATCTGCTTGAATCTACCTGTGTGCACACAGTGAGTATTTATTGCAGTTTTTTTATGTGTTTTTAGTGCAGTTTTGTCACAAATCCTTAGGCCAGGAAAGTCAATGAGAATTCTGAATTTTGTGCACGTCGCTTTTTTTTCCTTAAAGATTTGGTGCAGAAAATAATCTGCAGCGTGTCAATTCTTTCATTGTTTTTGCAGCATTTTTCCACTGAGAATGCATAAAAACGCATGGAAAAAAACTCATCAGAAATGGACTGGTAGACAAAGCATTTTTTGTCTACCAAGAGATGCAGATTTGGTGCAGAAGTTTCTGCAACCAAATGCTCAGCGTGCGCACATAAACCTAAAAAGACCTTTCTAATGATCTAAAGTCTCTCCAGGCTCCAAAACATAATAAATGGAGAACTGGTAAAGGGTTGAAACGTCAAAGTTTCACTCCCTGGCTCAGGCCCCTCACCTGTGCCGTCTCCGCACCTCCCCACCTGGTCCTCTGCCTGTTTCGGATGGGTCTTCTCTTTGGTCTTATTTTTGGTCTTCAGTCCGGATCTTCTGACTCATGTGATGTCAGACTATGATTTAAGAACACGTGCTGATCCGAAACGCGTCTCCGGATGTGGGGAGGTGAGGCAGCAGGACAAGTGTGTGACGGCCCTAAGACAGGAGAGTATAGGGATTTATGTTTAACCCCTTCCCAGCCCTTCCAACTTGAAGGCAGCAGTTTGCTGGACTTATACGATTGAATCTCCACACATCCTGATGATGGAAAATCCAAATATTTCAGGAATTGTATTACTTTCCTCATCTCTATTGGGCACATACAGTGCAATAACCTGGTACTGTTCATTGTTTGGCAGCATAGCATATGGGTGAGGGCACCAGACAGGAGCCAGCTACGATAAGGCTTGTAGACATTGGCAAGTAGTGGTGGGCTACAAGTGGAGGGGCACCAGCTCAGGAGCATCTGAAAGTGGAGCCCAGAAGTTGCTGGATCCTGTGGCGCCATGTCCCCTGGAGTGAGGACACCGCCGGTCACCCGCTGCCCTCGGGATCAGCCCACTGCCTTTCCTTCCTGTTCCATTATATTTGATACATTGATACAAAGTAACAGTTTGTATTTGTAAATATATGATGTAAATAGAATAGTGAATGTCAGCGAGGAGGCTCCCGCGCGATGTTGGTGGTTCTTCTGTAGTCAGTAATTAGTAATCTCCTTAATGTCCCGATTTCAGTCCTTTCCTTGATTTCTCTGTTCTGCAGACACGAGCGTCTCCGTTAAATGAGCTGTCAAGTGAACGGCCGGATCCCTGCGCTCCGCAGCCTCAGCTCATAAATATCAGCTCAATGGGCGAGTGACAAGTCAGATCCTTCACACAAAATGAATCAGACTCAGCAGAATTTTGGCAACCCCGGGACGTTCTCCATCACTTTTATATATTTCCTTATACGAAAAATGGATGGCGAGGCCGCGGAGTGATGGAGCTGTTAACCTCTAACGAGAACCCTCGGCTCACATGCTGAAGATGATGAATGATGAGAAGATGCCAGCGGGCACCTTGTGGAGACTCCTCACCTCCAAGATGTGACAGGGACAATTACCAAGGCCTTTACGGGAACCCTACTGACCTCTATGGAGTGGTGTGTACATTGTGGCAGAGAACAGGTGCCGGGGACGGGTTATAAATGACACAATGTTCCACTTCATAAATGACACAATGTTCCACTTCCCTGTGATGGCTCCGGGTACAGAGAGCCGCATTAGGTGTAATCTGCACCGTCCCCCATGTGGCTACTGGCGGCAGCTAACCCATGGGCAATGCTCTCTGCTGGTAATGGCATCATGCTTTACATTATCAACTTTAGCATTTAATAAAAAAAATAAAAAATAAATAGAAATATATTTTTTTTGTAATTTGCATTGAGTCTTTTGTTAAAGGAGACAATCCGGGTGTTTCAGTAGGAAAATTGGGAAACATGTTTGGGCCACTCAGGTTTAAGTGGGGCCTATAATTGTCATTAATCCTAACAAAGGACCACCCATATACAACCCCTGGCACAAATTCTGGCCTCCCCTGGCTCTGAGGATGTTCATTCAGTTGTTTAGTTTTGTTTTAAAAAAAAGCAGATCACAGACGGCACAAAACTAAAGTCATTTCAAATGTCACTTTCTGGCTTTAAGAAACACTAAAAAAACCCATAATGAAAACGTAATGTGCAACCAGTAACGGTTACTTTTCAAGACCAAACGGGAAAAAAAATTATGGAATCATTCAATTATGAGGAAAAACTTATGGAATCACCCTGTAAATTTTCATTCCTAAAACTATCACATGCATCAAATAAGCTCTGCTCGTTAGTCTACATCTAAAAAGGGGTGATCACACCTTGGCGAGCTGCTGCACCAAGCGGACTGACATGAATCATGGCTCCAACACAAGAGATGTCAACTGAAACAAAGGAGAGGATTATCAAACTCTTAAAGAGGGTAAATCACCACGCAATGTTGCAAAAGATATTGGTTGTTCACAGTCAGCTGTGTCTAAAATCTTGACCAAATACAAACAACATGGGAAGGTTGTTAAAGGCAAACATACTGATAGACCAAGGAAGACATTAAAGCGTCAAGACAGGAAACTTAAAGAAATATGTCTCCAAAACAGGAAATGCACAACAAAACAAATGAGGAACGAATGGGAGGAAACGAGTCAATGTCTGTGACCGAACTGTAAGAAACCGCCTAAAGAAAATGGGATTTGCATACAGAAAAGCTAAACAATAAAAAGATGACTGCCTGAAGAGAGCATGTAAATTTCCACAGTCATTGATGATATGGGGCTGCATGTCAGGTAAAGGCACTGGAGAGATGGCTGTCATTACAACTTCAATAAATGCCCAAGTTTACATTGAAATTTTGGACACTTTTCTTTTCCCATCAATTGAAAGGATGTTTGGAGATGATGAAATCATTTATCAAGATGATAATGCATCCTGCCATAGAGCAAAACCTGTGAAAACATTCCTTGAAAGAAGACACATACGGTCAATGACATGGCCTGCAAATAGACCGGATCTCAATCCAATTGAAAATCTTTGGTGGAAGTTGAAGAAAATGGTCCATGACAAGATCTAACCTGCAAAGCTGATCTGGCAACAGCAATCAGAGAACGTTGGAGGCAGATTGATGAAGAGACTGTTTGTCACTCATTAAGTCCATGCCTCAGAGACTGCAAGCTGCTATAAAAGCCAGAGGTGGTGCAACAAAATACTAGTGATGTATTGGAGGGTTCTTTTGTTGGTTTGTTTTTCGTGATTCCATAATTTTTCCCCGTTTGGTCTTGAAAAGTAATCATTACTGGCTGCACATTATGTTTTCATGATATTTTTTAGTGTTTCTTAACACTAGAAGTCCCAGAGAGGGGTCATTTAACATTTCTACCTTTGGAGCCCAGAGACCTGTTGAATGACCTGAAGGATTTTAGCTAACTTCCTATAATCACCGTCTTTTGTTCTGTAATTAAGGCCATTACTGTCGCACACAGGAGGTTGTTGTGTTCCATTGAGTTTAGCCATTTAGTTTCTAGTTAGTTCTATTCAGTTTATTGTATGTCATTTGACCCTCTTTCGGGACTTCAGGGGGAGCTCGAAATTTCTAGGACTTCCAGTGTTAAAGCCAGAAAGGTGCCATTTGAAATGACTTTAGTTTTGTGCCGTCTGTGATCTGCTTTTATTATACAAAAGTAAACAACTGAATGAACGTCCTCAGAGCCAGGGGAGGGCAGAATATTTGCCAGGGGTTGTATTAGGTCTGAGGGTCTTGTGAAGCTGTGATTGCAACACTGCAAGGTGATGGGTGGGGAAAGGGACAATGTGACAAGTTCCCGTTACTTTGGCCGCATCAGGTGGTTGGGTGGGTGCAGGTGGCACCTAGTGATATTGGTAGCCTGGGCACAGGTTCTAGACCATGGAAGTGACAGCTCTGGAAGAAGGTGCAAGGACGACATGGGGACATTGCTGAGATTTGGTTAGATTATCCTCAAAAGTTTGTAGTGTAATTTAAAGAGATATATCCACTAAGAATATTTACGTCTGATTCAAAAGCTAGGTGATTATATAGTCACTGGGCCCCCAGCACAGGTCCTGGATCCCCCCCATTGCTCCCAGTGATAAGATGTTTGTATGGAGTGGAGATGAATAGATACATAGATAGATAATAGACAGATAATAAATAAATAATAGATAGATATATAAATAAATAGATAATAGATAGAAAGATAGATACTTGTAGATAGATGATAGATTGATAATAGATACAGTTGTGATCAAAAGTTCACACACCCCGATAGATTTTTGCTTTCTTGGCCTTTTTTCAGGGCATATGAATGATAACATACAATCTTTTTTTCCAGTCATGGTTAATGGTTGGGTGAAGCCATTTATTGTCATCTACCGTGTTTTCTCTTTTTAACTCATAATGAAAACCAAAATCATCCAAATGACCCTGATGAAAAGTTCACACACCCGTACTTAATACCGTGTATTGCCCCCTCTAACATCAATGACAGGTTGAAGTCTTTTCTGGTAGTTGTTGATGAGGCTCTTTATTTTCTCAGATGGTGAAGCTGCCCATTCTTCTAGGTCAGATGGTGAAGCTGCCCATTCTTCTTGGTCAGATGGTAAAGCTGCCCATTCTTCTGGGTCAGATGGTGAAACTGCCCATTCTTCTTGGCGCCTCCAGTTCCTGTAAATTCCTGGGCTTTCTTACATGAACTGCACTTTGCTTGAGTTCTTCCCAGAATGGCTCAATGATATTGAGGTCAGGAGACTGAGATGGTCACTCCAGAACCTTCACTTTGTTCTGCTGTAGCCAATGACAGGTCGACTTGGCCTTGTGTTTTGGATCGTTGTCATGTTGGAATGTCCAAATACGTCCCATGTGCAGCTTCCGGGCTGATGAGTGCAAATTTGCCTCAAGTATTTGCTGATAATGTGCTGCATTCAACTCTCTTTTGACCAAGTTTCCTGTGCCTTTGTAGCTCACACATCCCCACATCATCAGCGATTCACCTCCATGCTTTACAGTAGGAATGGTGCTCCTATCATCATAGGCCGTGTTGACACCTCTTCAAATGTAACGTTTAATTGTTGTGGCCAAAAAGTTCAATTTTGGTCTCATCACTCTAAATGATCTTGTTCCGGAAGTTTGGGGGCTTGTCTCTGTGCTGTATGTATTTTAGGTGAGATACTTTGTGGCATTTGTGCAGTAATGGCTTTCTTCTGGCGACTCGACCATACAGCCCATTTTTCTTCCAGGGTCTCCTTATTGTGCATCTTGAAGCAGCCGCACCGCTAGTTTTCAGTGAGTTCTGTATTTCAGCTGATGTTATTTGTGGGTTTCTTTTTGCTCTCGAACAATTTTTCTGGCAGTTGTGGCTGATATTTTTGTTGGTCTACCTGATCATGGTTTAGTTTTTACACAGCTCCTGATTTTCCATTTGTTAATCACAGGTTGGACACTGCTGACTGGCATTATCAATTCCTTGGATATCTTTTTGTATCCCTTTCCTGTTTTTATACAGTTCAACTATCTTTTCCCGTAGATCCATTGACAGTTCTTTTGCTTTCCTCATGACTCACAATCCAGAAACGTCAGTGGCTGGAGGAAAGATGCAAGAGTCTGTCTGGATCCCAGAAACTCACTCAGCTTTTATGCACACACTGATTACAAGCAAACAGGTCACAGGTGAGGATGTTACCTTTATTCGCCATTCACACCCATTTGTGTCAACTTCTGTGCATGTTATCAGCCAAAATCACCAGGGTGTGAGAACTTCTGATCAGGGTCATTTGGATGTTTTTGGTTGTCATTATGATGTAAAAAGAGAAAACATGTACCACCCCTGCAGCGGTCGAACCGCTCGGACCCTGGGTCTGCTGTGGCTCCAGGGTTTGCAGACCCGGGGGCTTACGGCCACTTCAAATGAAAAAGGGGTGGGTATTTACAGGGGATAAGAGTTTGTGACGTCACCCGTGGTTCGCGGTAAGGGGAGTACCGCCGCTGCCAATCGGAGTACCTGGGGGAGATGGAGTGGGGGCAGGCAGATGACATTCCCTCCACGAGTAGGGGAGGCCCCCGGGACTCTGGATGGTGGGGGAGCAGGGAAGCGAAGGACTGGTTGGAAGCAGGGGAGGACCATGTGCTCATTCAGGCAGTGTTGGTGATGCTGCGGTCGCAAAGCAGACTCTGACAACAAGGTAAACCAAGTCTCTGGGTGCGGCTGCCCTTTTGGGGGAACTCGTCCGGGTATCTGTCCCCTCTGGTACTGCCGGGTGATCCGGAGCCTGCCTCCGTGCACAATTAGGAATGTTCTGGTGGCCCGTTGGCTTAGAGCTGTCTGGGCCCCACTCCCTACTTGTTTGTAGTGGAGCTGCTTTCTCAGGGGCTCACGCTTGGGATTTCAGTGGGCTGCTTGGGTTGGAAAGCGCTATCCCCCTTGTTGTGCTAGCGCCCCCGATCTCTGAGCTTCTCAGGGACAGTCCATAAAGTCACTATCCTCCGCAGGTTAATTGCCGGGTTGCCTGAAGCTACTCCCCGACCTAGGGTCCTGTACCCCGCCATGCTTTTGGTCCCATACCGGTTATTATGCTCACGATGCTGACCGTCCTCCACGACTGGGTGTAGGCACCCAGCCTCAATACCCTAAGACCGAGTCTCCGACTCCTCCGGTTCCAGACCACCGTCTGCGACCCAACCTACCACAAACAGGGAGACACCACTCCATCAGCTCCTCACTTTTTGAGGGCTACCACTACTCTCTCATGTCCTTCCTCCCACCAGTCTGCCTGACCCCTAGGTGGGCGGCCCTATTCCAGCTCAGCAGACCACTGGTGTGCTTGACAGGGTGTGGTGTAAGGTGTGATTGGGATTTGGACACTGATGGAGGCAGTACCATAGGATGGGGGAACCCAGAACAATGAGGAATTGAGTCCTGCACCAAAGAGTAGGAAGTGCAGTACCCTGTGACGCCCTGACTAGTGCAAGGGCATCACAAACACAGTAGATGACAATAAATGGCTTCACCCAACCACTAACCATGAGTGGAAAAAAGATTGTGGTTGTTTGATTTGTGTTTGATTGTTATTCATATTCTCTGAAAAAAGGCCAAGAAAGCAAAATATCTGCCGGTGTATGTAAACTTTTGAGCACAACTGTAGATAATAGATAGATTTTACAACCAACCAAATAAATAAATAATTTATTTTAAAAAATGATATGGGGTCCACTCTATTTTTGATAACCAGCCAAGGTAAAGCAGACAGCTGGGGGCTGGTATGATCAGGCTGGGAGGATCTATGGTTATTGCGCTCTGTGACACTTCACGACTGTGATGAGCTCTGACGTCAGTCATGTTACCACTCATCAGAATCGCTGGGTCACGCAGAGTGCAGGGTCACCGGGAAGGTCTAATGAGTGGTAACGTTGCTGACGTCACAGCTCATCAGTCGTTGGGTCTCATGAAGCGCAGTGTGAGCCGGGAGTGGCTGCTGCTCAAAGTCTATGGAGTGTCAGAAAGAGGCTCTGTAGACTTCGATTGTCGGACTCACTCTGGACCACATTGAACCTGCTAGGGATTTTTCTTTTTTGGAGGTGAACGAGGGAAAGTGTCTTGTTTTATTTTTCTGTGTTTTTATGTTTCTGTTTTTTTGCAGGTTTCCATTTGTGGACTAAAATTGACCTTCCTGTTTTTTTATTTACTACAGTGATGAACTAGGGCACGAGTTGGGGAGTGTTTTTTATAATAAAGTATTTTTGTGCCTCTCCATTACTAATAACAGGGCTTGATGCCGGCTGTCATTACACAGCTGACATCAACACCCCAAATATTGTTACCCTGATTGCCTCAACACCAGGGCAATTGTGAAGAGCCGGTCGAAGCACCAGAATTGGAGCACCTAATGGATGTGCCACTTCTGGGGTGGCTGCAGGCGGCTATTTTTAGTCTGGGAAGGGCCAAGTAACCATGGACCTTCCCAGCCTGATAATACCGCCTTCCAGCTGTCTGCTTTACCTTGGCTAGTTATCAATAGGGGGATCCCATGTCATTTTTTCCCTAATGATTTATTTATTATGATAAATAGCTTTAAAATCTATCATTTTTCCTCATCTTTAAAAGTCAGTAATTCTTTGAATGCATTTAATTCTGGTCCGTGTCACACGGACGGCACACACATTGTACACTGATGTCATCCATGTTTCGTACTTGTTTTTCATGGACCCATTGACTTGTATTGTCCCTTTTCATCCGTGCTGATCCTAAGAATTGGACCTTGGATTTTCCTATGTAAGTGTATGTCCCTGTATTATGATCCGCACTAATACTGGTGTCCAGGGCTGTGGAGTCGGTCAGCCAAACCCCCGACTCCGATATTTCACTGATTCCGACTCCCTCATACAGGACTCATGTTTGTGATAAATTTCCTGTAGTAAAATGGTGACATCCGGCTCTTAATCATTATTATGATGCAATAATCCAGCTGTTTAGATAGAAAATAAAATTTATTTATTGGATACAACTTTAGAAAACAAATAAACTTTATATAAGTTGTAAATACACAATACACTGTGTAGTAAGTGGAAAAAAAACAGTTTTCAACAAAAATATACGGAATAACATTTGTACAGTCTATGAATTTGTTGTGAGAAATAATATGGCCTCCATCAGATCCTCTTTCATAGATGACCTCAATTCTGGGTTGGTGGCAAAGTGGTGACCACACAGGCGACAGCGCTAACCATCTTGGGGTATAAAGGAATTGCCTCCCACAGTCAGTTTTGATGAACGGTTGAATTCTTCTTCTTCTTTGAGAGCAAGTCAAAAATTTTGCTGACATCTGGTCAATCTGCTTGCGATGGGTTTGGAATCTTATTCCCTGAGACAATGCTTTGCTGTTCCATGTCGTCCAAATACTTTTTAAAATTAAACTCCTCATCTGATAAGGCTGAAGATATGGCAGCAGTAGCACTGGCAAGATTTAAGTCCTCATCTGGTGAGGCTGAACATATGGCAGCAGTAGCACTGGCAGGATCCAAGTCCTCATCTGATGAGGATGAAGATATGGCAGCAGTAGCACTGGCAGGATTTAAGTCTTCTTCTGATGATGCTAAACATATGGCAGCAGTAGCACTGGCAGGATCCAAGTACTCATCTGATGAGGATGAAGATATGGCAGCAGTAGCACTGGCAGGATTTAAGTCTTCATCTGATGATGCTGAACATATGGCAGCAGTAGCACTGGCAGGATTTAAGTCTTCATCTGATGAGGCTGAACATACGGCAGCAGTAGCACTGGCAAGATTTAAGTCTTCATCTGATGATGCTGAACATATGGCAGCAGTAGCACTGGCAGGATTTAAGTCTTCATCTGATGAGGCTGAACATACGGCAGCAGTAGCACTGGCAAGATTTAAGTCTTCATCTGATGATGCTGAACATATGGCAGCAGTAGCACTGGCAGGATTTAAGTCTTCATCTGATGAGGCTGAATATACGGCAGCAGTAGCACTGGCAGAATTTAAGTCCTCATCTGGTGTGGCTGAACATATGGCAGCAGTAGCACTGGCAGGATCCAAGTCCTCATCTGATGAGGCTGAATATATGGCAGCGGTAGCGCTAGCAGGACCCAATATCTCTTGGCAGTCCTGTAGCCCATTCATCCTACCTCTGTCAGAGCTTAATTTCCTTTAGTAAGCTGTTGATCATGAAGCAACATACAATGACTTGGGTCCACAAACACATCTGCCAAAAGAATTTTATTTTCTAATAGTGACGCACCCCAGGGCGTTGGGATACTCTGTCCCGGGCTGTATATTACTGGGATAGTTCACTGGATGGCCGTTGCCCAGTCCTGTGACCCTGGTGGTTGCTTAAAAGGGGATTTGTACAAGGGAAAAATAAAAATAAAGAGTTTTTCGTGACGTCACTTGCGGTATGCGGCTATATAAGGAGAGCCGCCACTGCAAAGTCTCTCTCTGCTGGAGCTGATGTTATTGGGCAGCCTGGATATTATGGCTCTCCACAAGTAGAGCTAGGCCCCAGGGGAGGATGATGGTGGTTGTAGTATATAGATGCAAAGGTGTATGAAGAATTCAGACAGCACAGGGGCTGCGGTTTAACTTGTGCTTTACTCCCTGGTTTGGAGTTGCTGCAGCCCGGCTGGTGCTGGTCTTTACCAATCCGGTATTCCTTTTGTTCCAGTGCCGTTGTAGTGAACTGGTGAGCTTTATTTCCATGCACCCTGTAGTAGTTGGTGGGTCTCTGTGGCTTGGAGCGTTTTTGGGGTCCCCCTCCTGTTGTCTCCATCCTGGCATGTACAGCAGGCAGCATGAACCTCTCTTGGCTCGGACCTCTGTCCCCGTTTCCAGGTTCCCTCTTCGCTTCTGTCCCCCGCACACTAATGTCGGCAAGGACCTTCATGGTCCCCTCACTGGCCAGATTGTTATCAGGTGCGCCTGAACCGTCTTCCTGAACTAGGGCTCTGTATCCCATCGGTGCGCGGTCCAGTGAGTACTTGCTCCGTACTCTCCCTGGCAACCGTACTCTCTTTTTCTCAGTAGTCACTTCACACTTTCCTGTCAGTGTACTGACTTCTGACAGAACGTCTTACTTCACGTCTACTGACTAAATGTCTGGCAAAATGTCCGTCTCCCATCACTCCTCTGACTAGCCCCTCCTCCTCCTAGGTTTTCTGACTAGTGGATTGGATGCGTCCCAGCCTATAGTTGACCACCCGTCAAATCTATCTCTAGCCTGTTACCCAGTCTGGGGAAAAGGGCGTGGATTTGTGTGTGTTTTGTGGTGTTTACCAGCACTGGTCTTTCAGGAATCCGGGGTTAGATGTAGTACCCTGTGGCACCTGACACTCAGGGGCGAAACAATAGCAGTGTCTATTTCCGTTTCATTGAAGCAGCAATGCCATCTGTGAATAAACCTCCTCTTTGGGACAGGCAAAACAGCAAGTTCTTCCACTCCTTTATGAAAATTCCGGGAGTTAAATCCTCAGCTTATAATCTTTTAGTAACTGTAAATTTGTGATAAAGCAATTCCTTCAATTCAGCCACCTGTGTCCATTGACCTTCATTTAGTGTTACTTGAGGGTTCGCCATGTCTACAAGAAAGGGTTTCAGCTCAAGCAATCGCTCAGTCATTAACACTAGAAGTCCCAGAAATTTTGAGCTTCCCCCTGAAGTCCCGAAAGAGGGTCAAATGACCCTTAGGCAGGCTTTGCACGTTGCGACATCGCAAGCCGATGCTGCAATGTCGCACGCGATAGTCCCCGCCCCTGTCGCAGGTACGATATCTTGTGATAGCTGGCGTAGCGATAATTATCGCTACGCCAGCTTCACATGCACTCACCTGCCCTGCGACCGTTGCTCTGGCTGGCGACCCGCCTCCTTCCTAAGGGGGCAGGTCATGCGGCGTCACAGCGACATCACACGGCAGGCGGCCAATGGCGGCGGAGGGGCAGAGATGAGCAGGATGTAAACATCCCGCCCACCTCCTTCCTTCTGTATAGCCGCTGGCGGCAGGTAAGGAGATGTTCCTCGTTCCTGCGGCTTCACACACAGCGATGTGCGCTGCCGCAGGAACGAGGAACTACATCGTACCTGTCGTGGCACTTGCATTATGGAAATGTCGGAGCCTGCACCGATGATACGATAACGACGCTTTTGCGCTCGTTCATCGTATCATCTACGATTTACACACTACGACATCGCAAGTGACGCCGGATGTGCGTCACTTTCGATTTGACCCCACCGACATCGCACCTGCGATATCGTAGTGTGCAAAGCCACCCTTAGTCCAAACTGACAACTCTGATGGCTCCAATTAGCATCCATTCATTTGTAAATGTGGCCATTGCCTGAGGAATCTGCAGGGGGCAATTGTGGTGATCCACCTCAACAAAGGTCTTGTAAGAGAGTGTAAACAAAAGAATGTCATTCGACCCGTCTCTGGGTTCCAAAGGTAGAAATGTTAAATGACCCCTCTCTGGGACTTCTAGTGTTAAAGAAGTGCTGCCCCACCGAGTGCCTTGATTAACAATTGCCCCTTTCCCAGCACGTCTCTTCAAGATGGAATCAATTTTAGGGGTTCTGGCAGCAATAACCAATTTCCTAACTTTGCCAATCCGAGTTCCAGCATGTCCCTCCTGCAGACAATCTCTTATTGCCGGCTGCAGCGTGTGTATAACACAGCGCATGTGATAAATAGGAGAGATGTGACGCAGCTTCAACAAGATCATCTCATTCTAAAGGATCATTCTGCTGTTTATTGAAAGTTTAGACATGCATTAGTGTAATCCTACTTTCCGGCTCACTCTAGAGTCTCCAGCATTTCTGCGATGATTGCAGGTGTTCTTTGTGCCTGGTGGGCAGTGTAGTGCATAATGAAACTGCCCCAGACTGTGCAGCAAGGGGTTAACCCCAATGCTGTTTTGTCCAGCCCCCTCTCCCGTCCAGGCCCTGCTCTTCCTTTGTTTGGGAGGGGACTCCATCCTGGCCCCTCCCGAATTCCCAATCCCACCTATAGGGTGTAATTTCTACCTATATATTGGGGTCTGGGCCGGTGTCCGGCCTCTTCCCCTGGTATCCCAGGATCTTTATTTCATTAGGACGGGCCTTTATTTGGATGCAATGGTTCTTTGTTTTTGTCTGTGCAGTCTTTGTTTTTACCCTTATCTGTAGAGGAGGAGCTTCACTACTGAGCGTGTACATGAAGTGCAGCACAGATTTATCTCAACTAAAAGCTAAGATCCTAAGATCAGGAATAGAGCAGACATTTATAGGGCCTTTCACATCTTTCCCAAATTCTTATGAAAAAATATTCAGCACATTCTGCACTGAACCGCTGTTCCCAATTTATTATATAGTCTAGGAGTCGGTCTGACTCCACAGCCCCTGCCGGTGACATATTGTTAGTATCCGCCGTACTTCATTCATTTCTGTTGTGATTCAGTTTCTTCCTAGCAGATCCGGCAGCTCATCCGTACGGCACATTTCTAATACTAATTCATGGGACATTGCAGAATTCGTTGGGATTTTGGCCTCGGATACAATAACACAGCTTTTGTCAGTGATTTCTGATGGATTTGCAACAGATTTGATCGATAAGTAGCAGTGTCGTCTTAACGTAACTGTCCATCTTGGGTCCATATTACACATATCACGCTGTTTACTCTGCATTTTTTGGGTACTGTTGTATATGCTCATGAGATGCCGTCACTGGTCATAGTCTGGATGGATGCCGGCTAAGAGGCCATTACAATAATCATTACATGGTATATGTTTCTTGTTCTCTGTTTAGCTGGTTGTACAGTTTCTCCACAGTTGCTCCGCTTTTCTTTTGCACCAGGTTTTAGCCCCTTCACTGCCTTGAACTGCATGGTACGTTATTGGTAGACAAAGGGATAAATAGTGAATCCAGCCTTAGATAGGACATGTGTAATGTCAGTGTCACTGGACAACTTTAAGGCGGAGGAGCTTTGTTTCTGGCACCATTGCACCCTCCAGGGTAACGTCCATGATAAAGGGCAGCAATGCAGGTGAAGTGACGCACACAGCACAGGTATAAAGTGATGCAGTGAGGGGGACGCTGGATTTTGGGTGGAGTTACTGTACCTTTAATATGTAAAGAGCCCAGCGATGTTGGCTTTGATTCTTGCGCTGAGCATTTCGCCATGTTTCATAATCCTGAAGCTTTGCTAGTTTTACAACTTGTAACTCAAGGTATCTGCTGACATTTTCCTGCCCGTGCAAGTGTTTAAGATTAATTAACATGTTCTCTACGTCCCAACATTAATCCCCGTGCCCTTGAAACAAGACTAACGAGGCTGCGATGCTGCAGGAAGTCTATGAGAGAAACGCAGCCGCGATCCCGGGGTATTTCATGTGGAGAGTGCGATATTGATGCAGACGGACAAGTAGAAGGTAAAAAGCACAGAGTATCTACTAACACTGGATACATTGTAATCATCACCGAGCACCCGAGCATGGTAGTGCTCACTCATCACCAATTGCTACCAGTCAGGTAGCAATTGGTGATGAGTGAGCACTACCATGCTCGGGTGCTCAGTACTGGTAACTAGTGATGAGCGGGCACTACCATGCTCGGGTGCTCAGTACTCATAACTAGTGATGAGCGGGCACTACCATGCTCGGGTGCTGCTCAGTACTGGTAACTAGTGATGAGCGGACACTACCATGCTCGGGTGCTCAGTACTCATAACTAGTGATGAGCGGGCACTACCATGCTCAGGTGCTGCTCAGTACTGGTAACTAGTGATGAGCGGACACTACCATGCTCGGGTGCTCAGTACTCATAACTAGTGATGAGCGGGCACTACCATGCTCAGGTGCTGCTCAGTACTGGAAACTAGTGATGAGCGGACACTACCATGCTCGGGTGCTCAGTACTGGTAACTAGTGATGAGCGGGCACTACCATGCTCAGATGCTGCTCAGTACTGGTAACTAGTGATGAGCGGGCACTACCATGCTACGGCGCTCTGTACTTGTAAGTAGAGATGAGCAAACCTGTCGTGGTTCGGCTCGAGTTCGGTTTGCCGAACCGAGGTCTGGTTCGAGTTCGGTTCGGTGAACCGGTTCGGCAAACCGCTCGAACCGCATAGGAAACAATGGCAGGCAATCACAAACACATAAAAACACCTAGAAAACACCCTCAAAGGTGTCCAAAAGGTGACAAACAACTCACAACACAAACACGTGGGAAAGTGACAAGGACATATACTCATGCGAAAACAAAAGAGCTGGACAAGGAAAAAGAGGAGGAGACACAGATATAGGCATGGCACGCCCTTCTAAAATCATGTAAAACACCGCAAGGTGACTCCAAGCGGAGTCTCCCTTTTTTCCAAAAATTGTGCCCCACACACACCCACCCCATCAGTGGCAGCAGTTGTGCCCCAGTTGTACACTTCACAGCTAGATTTGCATCAAGCACATTCCAAATCCACAAGCATTTACTCTCCCCAGGATGACACAGGGGTTGTAAATTCCTTGTGGATCCATGACTTGTTCATTTTGATGAACGTCAGTCTGTCCACATTGTCACTGGACAGACGCGTGCGCTTATCTGTCAGCACACACCCAGCAGCACTGAAGACACCTTCAGAGACAACGCTGGCAGCTGGACACGACAAGATCTCCAAGGCGTAAGTGGATAGCTCTGGCCATTTTTCTAGATTTGAAGCCCAAAATGAGCAAGGCTCCATTTGCAAAGTCATGGCATCGATGTTCATTTGGAGATACTCCTGTATCATCCTCTCCAGCCGTTGACTATGTGTCAGACTTGTTGTCTCTGGTGGCCTTGCAAAGGAGGGTCTAAAAAAATTATGAAAAGATTCCATAAAATTGCTGTTACCAGCACCAGATACGGTGCTACTGGTACGGGTAGACTGTTGAAGATGACGAGATCGTCCCATGTTTGTCAAGTTACAACTGGGAGATTCACTCCCTGCACCTGCACGGGTGTTTGGTGGAAAAGCCGAGCTAAGATCGAGTAACAGCTTCTGCTGATACTCCTGCATACGTGCGTCCCTTTCTATGCCTGGAATTATGTCACAAAATTTGGACTTGTACCGGGGATCTAATAGTGTGGCAAGCCAGTAGTCATCATCACTTCTAATTTTGATAATACGAGGGTCATGTTGGAGGTAGTGCAACAAGAAGGCGCTCATGTGTCTTGCGCAGCCATGCGGACCAAGTCCACGCTGTGTTTGTGGCATAGAGGTGCTAACCGTTCTTTCTTCCTCTGACATCTCCCTCCCAACCTCTTTCAACTGAAATTTGACCAAGGTCTCCCTCATCTGCTGAGTCTTCCATGTCCATGGACAGTTCATCCTCCATTTCTTCATGTTCTCCTGCACCTTCCTCAACATTTCGCCTGCTACCATGCGCCCTTGTTGATCCCTGTCCCCCATGGTCCCATGCCTGCCGCGTTGGTGATAATGAACGTCTGGACCTTGGTGATGTTGTTGTCTCTTGCGCATATGAATCCTCCTGTAGTTCCTCCCCTTCCTGTTGTCCCACCCCCTGACTCCGAATAGTGTTTAGCGTGTGCTCCAGCATGTAAATGACTGGAATCGTCATGCTGATAATGGCATTGTCAGCGCTAAACATATTCGTTGCCATGTCGAAACTGTGCAGAAGGATGCATAGGTCCTTGATCTGAGACCCCTCCATCAGGGTGATCTGCCCCACCTCTGCATCTCGTTGGCCCAGGCGATACGTCATGACGTATTGCACCAGGGCTCTGCGGTGCTGCCACTGTCGCTGTAACATGTGGAGAGTTGAATTCCAGCGTGTCGGCACATCGCATTTCAGGCGATGAACCGGCAGGCCGAAAGACTTCTGGAGCGATGCAAGTCGCTCAGCAGCGGTGGTTGAACGGCGGACGTGAGCAGACAGTTTTCGTGCCCTGTTCAGAAGGCCATCTAGGCCGGGATAGTGTGTTAAAAATTGCTGGACAACAAGGTTCAACACGTGAGCCATACAAGGCACATGTGTCACCTTGCCCAGGCGAAGGGCCGCACCCAGGTTTGCAGCATTGTCGCACACGGCCTTACCAGGCTGCAGGTTGAGTGGAGACAACCATTTACCAAACTCAGTCTCAAGAGCTGCCCACAACTCAGCCGCTGTGTGACTCTTATTTCCAAGACATTTCAAGACAAAGACCGCCTGATGCTATTGCGCTCTGCTGCCAGCATAGTAATGAGGGGTGCGTGATTCCTTCTGCGCAGTGAGAACGCTGGTGGCCTGACCAGGCAGGCTCTGGGCGGAGGTGGAGGACCCAGATGAGGTGGAGGAGGCAGAAGCAGTGGCGGAACTTGGACAGACAGAGGATTGACACACAAGTCGTGGGGACGGCAAGACTCGTGCAGCAGACCCTTCACCATCTATCACCATAGTTACCCATTGCCCAGTCAGCGACATGTAACGTCCCTGTCCATGCTTACTGGTCCAAGTATCGGTGGTGAAATGCACCCGTTCACACACAGAGTTTCTCAACGAAGCGGTGATGTTGTGTGCGACATGCTGGTGTAGCGCGGGCACACCTTTCTAAGAGAAGTAGTGGCGACTGGGCATCTGGTACTGGGTCACAGCGACGGACATAAGGTCTCTAAAATCCTGTGTGTCCACCAGGCGGAAAGGCAGCATTTCGGTAGCCAAGAGCTTACAGAGGGATAAAGTCAACCTCTTAGCTTTGTCATGGGTCGCAGGAAATGGCCTTTTATTTGTCCACATCTGAGGGACAGAGATCTGGCTGCTGTGTGTAGACGGTGTTGAGTAGGGTGTCCCTGGAAAAATGCAGGTTTGTGAGGAAAGTGCAGGCGTAGACATGATGTTGCCTTCATCCAACGTTGGTGCTATCGATGTCTGAGAGAGCTGTACACACGCACTTGTTTCCCCTTCCAAACCAACTGACGACCTATCAAGCAAACTGCCTGTTGTGGTTACAGTGGTGGAAGTTGTGCGTGGAAAACCAGGTGTGACAGCTGTCCCCACAGTCCTAGAAGATGAAGAGCGCGCGGATGCACTGGAAGGGGCAGGTGGTGGACGGTCCGCTCCGCTAGACCGCATTGCAGCACGGTGAGCTTCCCACTGGGACATATGATATTTATTCATGTGACGATTCATGGAAGAAGTTGTCAAACTGCTGAGGTTTTGCCCTCTGCTAACAGAATCACGACAAATTTTACATATCACATGATTTGGGTGACCTTTTGCTATGTCAAAAAAGGACCAAGCTAGGCAAGGCTTAGAGGGCATGCGACCTGCTGAGCCACCCCGACTAGTGCTCAGAGGCACAGTGGTGGCTGAGAATGCAGTTGTAGACGTGCTACCAGTACTCCTCCTCTGTCCAGGAAGGCGCAAGGTAACTTCGTCGTCAGTTGCATCCTCCTCCACCGCCTCTGTTGACCTCCTCGAGTGCCTGACTGTGGGTTGACAGTAGGTGGGATCTAGAAGTTCCTCATCAAGCGTTGTGTTTGCACTCCCCTCCCCCTCAGACCGAGTCTCTTCCTGCCCTGAACGAATATTTAAGTTGTCATCCCAATCGGGTATCTGCGTCTCATCTTCATCAGTATGTTCCTCATTGTCTATTACAACAGGTGTTTCAGTTTGTGAATAAGGGTCAACATTATGCACAGAAACTTGGTAATCACGGCCTGAATCTGAGTCACAAAGGTTCTGGGCATCACTGCAGACCATTTCCTGGTCTGTGCTCACTGTAGCTTGGGAGCAGACCTCTGATTCCCAGGCTATAGTGTGACTGAACAGCTCTGCAGACTCACCCATCTCTGTTCCACCATACTGTGCAGGGCGGATGGAGACTTGAGAGCTGGGAGAAAGCAAGTGTGATTGGGATGACAACTCAGAGGAATGGTGTTTTTTGGATGCGGTAGTTGAGGTGGAGGAGAGGGCACTTGTTGGACCACTTGAGATCCATTCAAGCATTTTCTTTTTTTGGGCAACATCTACCTTTGTTCCAGTTGTTCGTGTTCATAAAAAAGGGAGCATATCCGATTGTCCGCGGAAAGTAGTAGATATCTTACTTTTGCTGGAAGATGACCTATCTTCAGCAGATGTTAATGGAGCTTTGCCACCTTCCCCACGGACACAAACTTTTTTTCCTTTTCCAACACGCCTGTTCCCCTTTCCACCAGCATCTGTCATTTTGCCACTCATTTTGCTAGCGACAAGATTGTCCACTTAAAATGTGGTAGTAAAAATTGAGAGGTGGTGTAGATTGCAGCGGTGGTCTACCTTTATTGACAGCAGAATAAACAACAATAACTATCCCGGACAATGAAACTATGGCCCTTAAACTGGCAGCATAGTTTGCTAGTATAATGGCTTAGTAACAATGAGTTTCAGTGTGCAATGCAGGCAGACGTGCTGCAAATATCTTTGCACTAGTGGGACAATAATGAAGTCCAACAGCCACTTTTAGGATGCCACTAAGTTTATTCAGTGTTTGCTAGTATAATGGCTTAGTAACAATGAGCTTGAGTGTGCAAAGGGCAGGAGGGTACAGTGGCCGGGTTGTGGGTCTCTGGGTAGAGGAAAGGAAGCCTCACTTTCTATCCCTCCTAATGGTGAAATGCAGCAAGGAACTCCCTGACCTTAGCTACACAGACTCTCTTATCTGTAGCTGTTAAACAACGGTTTCCACGGACCTGACTGTCACCTATGGCTCTGACCCTGCCGGTATTAGCCCTTACAAGGGCTGAAAGAAACTTCTATCCCTATTCTGTATAGCGCTGTGTGTAGAGCGTACACAGCAGTATCGGAGATAGGAGCTGCATGACAGGTGACTGACACCCAGACGCAGAAGGCAGATAATGGCGTGCTGGAACAAAATGCCCGTATTTATAATGCAGGGACATGTGACATGGACATCCTATCACACATGCCGTTGCTTCTCTGGCTAAAAGTCCACTTAGCTGTGTGTGTGTCTGGGATTGGCTGACATGCTGGCCCGCCCCACTACACGCGCGCTTAGGGAGGGAAGGAAGAACAGAAAAGAAAAAAAAATGGTGATCACCATTATCCCAGCAGCAGTGATCTGAAGGCGCTGTTCCCGCACACTATACGCTGAAATTTCATAATAGTGTGAGTCACAGGGTGACTTACACTATTACAGCGGAAAGCAAGCTAGTAATTAGCTTGGCTTTTTGCTGCTAGAACCGTTCTCGAACGTAACTAGAACTATCAAGCTTTTAGCAAAAAGCTCGAGTTCTAGTTCGATCTAGAACAGCTCCCAAAATCACTCGAACCGTAAACTGGAGAACCATGAACCACGAACCGCGCTCAACTCTACTCGTACCTAGTGATGAGCGGGCACTACCATGCTCAGGTGCTCAGTACACGTAACTAGTGATGAGCAGGCACTACCATGCTCAGGTGCCCAGCTGATCCCAATTACCCTGGTGCGGTGGCAATCGGGGTAATAACAAGTTAATGGCAGCTCACAGCTGCCACTAGGTCCTGGATTAGTCATGCGGAGGGTCTATGAGACCCCCAACCATTACTAATTCTATGTCGATTCACAGCGAGCCCTAGATCATGACTGCCCACTGTGAGGTTCAAGGAGAGACTGTGCTGCGATCAGCAGTGACATCACTCAGGTTATTTGTGGTCACAGCTGGAGGTTCCCAAAGCCCTCCACCTGTGACTGCAGGTGAACACACTTCACAGACCTGTATTTCTGGACAGAAAACTGCAGATTTTTGCCAAGGAATGCAGATTTTGTTTTACAAATTTGACATCATATTCCTGAACCCAATCTACACCTCCTGGCAAAAAAAATATATCACTACCGCATCATACTGCATGCGGTAGTGATGCATTTTTTTGCCAGGAGGTGTAGATTGGATGCAGGAATATGGTGTAAAAATTTTAACACCAAATCTGCATCTCTTGGCAAAAAAAATGCAGTTTTAGGCCAGGAAATGCAGATCTGTGAACTCAGTGACAGTTCATTAAGGTTAACCCTTAATTACCATTTATAATATTTGAACATAATAATTAAAATAAACCGATAGCAGAAAGTCTACAAAAGCATTAATAATCCTGACACTCCTTTGTCAATCATTTTTCGGGCCCTCGATGATATTTTTTTACCTTTAGCACCGACTCAAGGGCACCGGGGATAGGCATGGTATTCTTGGTGTTAATGCACTTGATTACTTTACCCTTAGTCGCTCCCACCGACTCAAGGGCACCCAAATTAGGTAGATTGATCTTCATTTGAAGAACCTTGAAAGAAACAGGAGTTGGTCAATATAAGCAGTAAAAATCTTGTACCTCAGAATTCTCAAGACACACAAAAAAGAGGGTCTACATGCCTACGTCTTTTTCTTCTCTCCTCCAGTCACTATTTCTGGCTCGGAGGAGCCAATTCATTTTGTAGGTATGCAATATATGATTGAAATGACCCCAGGGACTCTACCCTTACAGGGTCTTAAAAGATATAAATGTGTCTTGGAGACTGGGGCCATACCATGATGGTTACCCCTCCACACCAGGAGACAATACCCAAGATGGTTATCCCTCCACACCAGGGGTCCATAATGAAATGTTTACCCCTCCAAACCAGGGGGCCACACTGAAATGGTTACCCCTCCAAACCAGAGAGCCAGACCTGAAATGCTTACCCTTCCACACCAGGGAACCATACCTAAGATAGTTACACCTTCACACCAGGGGGCCATACTTGAGATGGTTACTCCTCCAAACCAGGGGACCATATTTGAGATGGTTACCCCTCCAAACCAGGGGACCATACTTAAGATAGTTATCCCTCCACACCAGGGGACCATACCTAAGATGGTAACACCTACACACCAGGGGGGCCATATCTGAGATGGTTACCCCTCCAAACCAGGGGACCATACTTAAGATAGTTATCCCTCCACACCAGAGGACCATACCTAAGATAGTTATCCCTCCACACCAGGGGGGGCATATCTGAGATGGTTACCCCTCCAAACCAGGGGACCATACTTAAGATAGTTATCCCTCCACACCAGGGGACTATACCTAAGATAGTTATCCCTCCACACCAGGGGGGCATATCTGAGATGGTTACCCCTCCAAACCAGGGGACCATACTTAAGATAGTTATCCCTCCACACCAGGGGGGCATATCTGAGATGGTTACCCCTCCAAACCAGGGGACCATACTTAAGATAGTTATCCCTCCACACCAGGGGACCATACCTAAGATAGTTATCCCTCCACACCAGGGGACCATACCTAAGATAGTTATCCCTCCACACCAGGGGGGATATCTGAGATGGTTACCCCTCCAAACCAGGGGACCATACTTAAGATAGTTATCCCTCCACATTCGGGGGCCGTTCCTGAGATAGTTACCCCTCAACACCAGGGGACCATACCTGAGATAGTTACCCCTTCACACCAGGGGGCCATACTTGAGATAGTTATCCCTCCACATCCGGGGGCCGTTCCTGAGATAGTTACCCCTCAACACCAGGGGACCATATCTGAGATGGTTACCCCTACACTCCAGGGGACCATACTTGAAATTGGTTACCCCTCAACAGCAGGGTGCCATATGGTCACCCTTTCACACCAGGGTAACATCCGTGTGATGGTTACCCTTAAAGACCAAATTATAAGTAACTTCAAGGACCTGTCAAAAGGAACATCAAATAATTTATCTTTTTTTTTAATGACCAAAATAAATGCTGTGTAATCACCGGCTGCACATAAATAGTAATATGTAGGTATAGTATGAGCCGCATGCAGTCACCGGTGTATGTGCTGGAGACCGCAACGTCCACACCCAGGGCAGTCACACTACCTACATACAATGCCGGCGTGACAGGGCTGAAAACTGGGCCGTGATGTATCCTCCGGAGCGAGGGGCAGCATCACACTAGGCCGGGCCCACTCACCAACCCGCCATGTGCTGAGGTATGCCCCAATATTAGTTATTTTATATATTAGAACACATATATAAAAGCCTCCACATAATCCCCTCAGGCATGTACTGTCCGCCATGTAAGATAAGCACATGGTGAGTTACATATAAGTCATATACAGATAACGCATATGTACAGTGAGAAGTATAACCTGGATACACGGGCTGTATACATAAGTATATAGCACAGGGATGGAGCCTGTACACAGATAACACGTATAGTGAGGAGAATACACAGAATCTATACACCATACATAGCATAATCAGTATATAGCTGAGGGATGGGGCCTTTATACAGATCACGTCTATATATATATCTGTATATATATAATTGCCTTATTCTGTCTGTCTGTCTGTCTGTCCTTACGGTGACACAAAGCTGATTGGCCGCTGGGCTCGCCATGGCCCCGCCCCCCCGCACGGATTGGCCGCTCGCCCAGGCTGCGCCCCCACACGGATTGGCCGGCCGCTCGCCCAGGCTCCACCCCCCCCCACAGATTGGCCTCTCGCCCCGCAGGCATTGGCAACTCGGCCACGCCCCGCCCCCCTCACGCAATGCACGCTAGCTCTGGCCCCGCCCCCCCACGCATTCCCCGAACCGACACGGTCACGGACCCACGACTCCCAGGTGAGTACTGTACCCCTGGGAGCCCACATCAGCGTACGCCGCCAAACCAGCCGACACATACCCTCGCATTGCTGGGGCTGGCCGCAGTATGCTGGTGTGGGCTCCCGTGCGAGCGGGGGACGAGATACGCTGGTAACCATGCTAGCATAGTTACCAGCGCATCAAGGTCCTGCAGCGGCGGAACATACACACACGCACACACATAACAACACACACACACACATACACACACACACACATCAGATCACACTCACTCTCACACACACCTCACACACACATCACATCGCATCCACACACTCACAACATCCTGGGATATCGCTTGCTTCTCGGCGGCGATACTGTGCTGTGAGCTTCCAGGACCTGCCGGAGGATCACATGGCCAGAAGCATGTGGTATCTCCGGATGTTGTGAGTGTGAGCGCGTATGTGTAATATCATCAATGTGTGTGTGCGTGAGTGTATGCGATCGGTTGTGTGTGAGTGTATGCGATCAGGTGTGTGTGAGTGTATGCGATCGGGTGTGTGTGAGTGTATGCGATCGGGTGTGTGTGAGTGTATGCGATCGGGTGTGTGTGAGTGTATGCGATCGGGTGTGTGTGAGTGTATGCGATCGGGTGTGTGTGAGTGTATGCGAACGGGTGTGTGTGAGTGTATGCGATCGGGTGTGTGTGAGTGTATGCTATCTGGTGTGTGTGTGGGTGTGTGTGAGTGTATGCGATCGGGTGTGTGTGTGTGTGAGTGTATGCGATCGGATCTGTGAGGAGAGGAGCACGGCGTGCTGGAGGAGGCTGGGAGGATAGAGGCTGATCCTGGGGAAGGCTGGGATGGGGAGGCTGAGAGAAGAGAGGCTGATGCTGGGGGAGGCTGAGGCTGGGGTAGGCTGGGAGGAGAGAGGCTGATGCTGGGGACCGAAAAGGCTGATGCTGGGAGGAGAGAGGCTGATGATGGGGGAGGCTGAGGCTGGGGAAGGCTGGGAGGAGAGAGGCTGATGCTGGGAGGAGAGAGGCTGATGCTGGGGGAGGCTGAGGCTGGGGTAGGCTGGGAGGAGAGAGGCTGATGCTGGGAAGAGAGAGGCTGATGCTGGGAGGAGAGAGGCTGATGCTGGGGGAGGCTGATGCTGGGGTAGGCTGGGAGGAGAGAGGCTGATGCTGGGAGGAGAGAGGCTGATGCTGGGAGGAGAGAGGCTGATGCTGGGAGGAGAGAGGCTGATGCTAGGGACAGAAAAGGCTGATGTTGGGAGGAGAGAGGCTGATGCTGGGGACAGAAAAGGCTGATGCTGGGAGGAGAGAGGCTGATGCTGGGAGGAGAGAGGCTGATGCTGGGGACAGAGAGGCTGATGCTGGGAGGAGAGAGGCTGATGCTACGGGTAGAGAGGCTGATGCTGGGAGCAGAGAGGCTGATGCTGCGGGCAGAGAGGCTGATGCTGCGGGTAGAGAGGCTGATGCTGGTGCAGCATGGGGGATGGAGCACGATGGGGGGTGCGCAGCATGGGGGATGGAGCACGTTTGGGAGTGCGCAGCATGGCGGATGGAGCACGTTTGGGAGTGCGCAGCATGGCGGATGGAGCACGTTTGGGAGTGCGCAGCATGGCGGATGGAGCACGTTTGGGAGTGCACAGCATGGTGGATGGAGCACGTTTGGGACTGCGCAGCATGGCGGATGGAGCACGTTTGGGAGTGCGCAGCATGGCGGATGGACCACGTTTGGGAGTGCGCAGCATGGCGGATGGAGCACGTTTGGGAATGCGCAGCATGGCGGATGGAGCACGTTTGGGAGTGCGCAGCATGGCGGATGGAGCACGTTTGGAAGTGCGCAGCATGGCGGATGGAGCACGTTTGGGAGTGCGCAGCATGGGAGATGGAGCACGATGGGGGGTGCGCAGCATAGGGGATGGAGCACGATGGGGAGTGCGCTGCTTGGGGGATGGAGCACGATGGGGAGTGCAGAGTATGGTGGATGGAGCACGTTTGGGAGTGCGCAGCATGGCGGATGGAGCACGTTTGGGAGTGCGTAGCATGGTGGATGGAGCACGTTTGGGAGTGCGCAGCATGGTGGATGGAGCACGTTTGGGAGTGCGCAGCATGGGAGATGGAGCACGATGGGGGGTGCGCAGCATAGGGGATGGAGCACGATGGGGAGTGCGCTGCATGGGGGATGGAGCACGATGGGAGGTGCACACCTCCCCCCAACACACACACACACATGCGCACTGTACAACACACACACACTGGGAACCACAAACAACTGCCCTACACAGACACCCACACACACAGACAACGCTGCACACACACAACACCCAACACACAAACACCGCGGCACACACAAATATACGCACATACCGCACAACACACACATTGCACAAAACATACCTCCCCCCAAAACACACCACACACACACAAACCGCACAACACACACACACACACACACAACGCTACAGACACACAGCGCTCCACAAACAACGCAACACACGCAACACACAAACAACACCGCTCTCACCCCCCGTCACACCCAGAACATGTACAGCCCCTACACAAACACTTGGTAACTACACACAACATCTATATATATATATATATATATATATATATAACAAAAATCATACATTAACTACACAATACGTAAATTCTAGAATACCCGATGCGTAGAATCGGGCCACCTTCTAGTATATATATATATATATATATATATATATATATTAGTGTGGAGCACAGAGATACAGGTCACCAGACTCCATAACTACCAAGCGGTCTATAATCAGCACATAGCGGGGTCAGTATATACTGCGCAGACATGAAGTGCAGACCCCATTATATACAGATAACCCCCCGCCCGGCTGCTCCTCTCGTCACCAGTGTCTCTAGTACATGTGACTGCCCAGCTCCCCATAGAGCACAGTAATGGCAGCCATTGTATGTGCCCATGCTCTGTCCTCTCTATCACACAGAGATGGCCGCGATCTGCACAAGGCCCTTTTTCCTCTTATAATCAGTCACCAGCAGCCCAGAAGTCATGGAGGATGGGCATAATACAGCAGTGATGTGTGACATATCAGCCATGTCTGCAGGGAGGTCACAAGAGCAGCATCTGCAGGGTGTGAGGTAAATTGCAGCAGACACATGAGGGGACATGACTGTCTGAGGTAATATGGATTCCATATATGATGTAGGAGCTGATACTACAGCAGCATATGATGTGTGAGGTAATATGGATTCCATATATGATGTAGGAGCTGATACTACAGCAGTAGATGATGTGTGAGGTAATATGGATTCCATAGATGATGTAGGAGCTGATACTACAGCAGTATATGATGTGTGAGGTAATATGGATTCCATATATGATACTGATACTACAGCAGTATATGATGTGTGAGGTAATATGGATTCCATAGATGATACTGATACTACAGCAGTATATGATGTGTGAGGTAATATGGATTCCATAGATGATGTAGGAGCTGATACTACAGCAATATATGATGTGTGAGGTAATATGGATTCCATAGATGATGTAGGAGCTAATACTACAGCAGTATATGATGTGTGAGGTAATATGGATTCCATAGATGATACTGATACTACAGCAGTATATGATGTGTGAGGTATTATGGATTCCATAGATGATACTGATACTACAGCAGTATATGATGTGTGAGGTAATATGGATTCCATATATGATACTGATACTACAGCAGTATATGATGTGTGAGGTAATATGGATTCCATAGATGATGTAGGAGCTGATACTACAGCAGTATATGATGTGTGAGGTAATATGGATTCCATATATGATACTGATACTACAGCAGTATATGATGTGTGAGGTAATATGGATTCCATATATGATACTGATACTACAGCAGTATATGATGTGTGAGGTAATATGGATTCCATATATGATACTGATACTACAGCAATATATGATGTGTGAGGTAATATGGATTCCATAGATGATGTAGGAGCTGATACTACAGCAGTAGATGATGTGTGAGGTAATATGGATTCCATAGATGATGTAGGAGCTGATACTACAGCAGTAGATGATGTGTGAGGTAATATGGATTCCATAGATGATGTAGGAGCTGATACTACAGCAGTATATGATGTGTGAGGTAATATGGATTCCATATATGATACTGATACTACAGCAGTATATGATGTGTGAGGTAATATGGATTCCATAGATGATACTGATACTACAGCAGTATATGATGTGTGAGGTAATATGGATTCCATATATGATACTGATACTACAGCAGTATATGATGTGTGAGGTAATATGGATTCCATATATGATACTGATACTACAGCAATATATGATGTGTGAGGTAATATGGATTCCATAGATGATGTAGGAGCTGATACTACAGCAGTAGATGATGTCTGAGGTAATATGGATTCCATATATGATACTGATACTACAGCAGTATATGATGTGTGAGGTAATATGGATTCCATAGATGATGTAGGAGCTGATACTACAGCAGTAGATGATGTCTGAGGTAATATGGATTCCATAGATGATGTAGGAGCTGATACTACAGCAGTAGATGATGTGTGAGGTAATATGGATTCCATAGATGATGTAGGAGCTGATACTACAGCAGTAGATGATGTGTGAGGTAATATGGATTCCATAGATGATACTGATACTACAGCAGTATATGATGTGTGAGGTAATATGGATTCCATAGATGATGTAGGAGCTGATACTACAGCAGTAGATGATGTGTGAGGTAATATGGATTCCATAGATGATGTAGGAGCTGATACTACAGCAGTAGATGATGTGTGAGGTAATATGGATTCCATATATGATGTAGGAGCTGATACTACAGCAGTATATGATGTCTGAGGTAATATGGATTCCATAGATGATGTAGGAGCTGATACTACAGCAGTATATGATGTGTGAGGTAATATGGATTCCATATATGATACTGATACTACAGCAGTATATGATGTGTGAGGTAATATGGATTCCATAGATGATACTGATACTACAGCAATATATGATGTGTGAGGTAATATGGATTCCATAGATGATGTAGGAGCTGATACTACAGCAGTATATGATGTCTGAGGTAATATGGATTCCATAGATGATGTAGGAGCTGATACTACAGCAGTAGATGATGTCTGAGGTAATATGGATTCCATAGATGATACTGATACTACAGCAGTATATGATGTGTGAGGTAATATGGATTCCATAGATGATGTGTGAGGTGATACTACAGCAGTATATGATGTGTGAGGTAATATGGATTCCATATATGATACTGATACTACAGCAGTATATGATGTGTGAGGTAATATGGATTCCATAGATGATACTGATACTACAGCAGTAGATGATGTGTGAGGTAATATGGATTCCATAGATGATGTGTGAGGTGATACTACAGCAGTATATGATGTGTGAGGTAATATGGATTCCATATATGATACTGATACTACAGCAGTATATGATGTGTGAGGTAATATGGATTCCATAGATGATGTAGGAGCTGATACTACAGCAGTATATGATGTGTGAGGTAATATGGATTCCATATATGATGTAGGAGCTGATACTACAGCAGTAGATGATGTCTGAGGTAATATGGATTCCATAGATGATGTAGGAGCTGATATTACAGCAGTATATGATGTGTGAGGTAATATGGATTCCATATATGATACTGATACTACAGCAGTATATGATGTGTGAGGTAATATGGATTCCATAGATGATGTAGGAGCTGATACTACAGCAGTATATGATGTGTGAGGTAATATGGATTCCATATATGATGTAGGAGCTGATACTACAGCAGTATATGATGTGTGAGGTAATATGGATTCCATAGATGATACTGATACTACAGCAGTATATGATGTGTGAGGTGATACTACAGCAGTATATGATGTGTGAGGTAATATGGATTCCATAGATGATGTAGGAGCTGATACTACAGCAGTATATGATGTGTGAGGTAATATGGATTCCATAGATGATGTAGGAGCTGATACTACAGCAGTATATGATGTGTGAGGTAATATGGATTCCATAGATGATGTAGGAGCTGATACTACAGCAGTATATGATGTGTGAGGTAATATGGATTCCATAGATGATGTGTGAGGTGATACTACAGCAGTATATGATGTGTGAGGTAATATGGATTCCATAGATGATGTAGGAGCTGATATTACAGCAGTATATGATGTGTGAGGTAATATGGATTCCATATATGATACTGATACTACAGCAGTATATGATGTGTGAGGTAATATGGATTCCATAGATGATGTAGGAGCTGATACTACAGCAGTATATGATGTGTGAGGTAATATGGATTCCATAGATGATGTAGGAGCTGATATTACAGCAGTATATGATGTGTGAGGTAATATGGATTCCATAGATGATGTAGGAGCTGATACTACAGCAGTAGATGATGTCTGAGGTAATATGGATTCCATAGATGATGTAGGAGCTGATATTACAGCAGTATATGATGTGTGAGGTAATATGGATTCCATATATGATACTGATACTACAGCAGTATATGATGTGTGAGGTAATATGGATTCCATAGATGATGTAGGAGCTGATACTACAGCAGTATATGATGTGTGAGGTAATATGGATTCCATAGATGATGTAGGAGCTGATACTACAGCAGTAGATGATGTGTGAGGTAATATGGATTCCATAGATGATGTAGGAGCTGATACTACAGCAGTATATGATGTGTGAGGTAATATGGATTCCATATATGATACTGATACTACAGCAGTATATGATGTGTGAGGTAATATGGATTCCATAGATGATGTAGGAGCTGATACTACAGCAGTAGATGATGTGTGAGGTAATATGGATTCCATAGATGATGTAGGAGCTGATACTACAGCAGTAGATGATGTGTGAGGTAATATGGATTCCATAGATGATGTAGGAGCTGATACTACAGCAGTATATGATGTGTGAGGTAATATGGATTCCATAGATGATACTGATACTACAGCAGTATATGATGTGTGAGGTAATATGGATTCCATAGATGATGTAGGAGCTGATACTACAGCAGTATATGATGTGTGAGGTAATATGGATTCCATATATGATACTGATACTACAGCAGTAGATGATGTGTGAGGTAATATGGATTCCATAGATGATACTGATACTACAGCAGTAGATGATGTGTGAGGTAATATGGATTCCATAGATGATGTAGGAGCTGATATTACAGCAGTATATGATGTGTGAGGTAATATGGATTCCATATATGATGTGTGAGGTGATACTACAGCAGTATATGATGTGTGAGGTAATATGGATTCCATAGATGATACTGATACTACAGCAGTATATGATGTGTGAGGTAATATGGATTCCATAGATGATGTAGGAGCTGATACTACAGCAGTATATGATGTGTGAGGTAATATGGATTCCATAGATGATGTAGGAGCTGATACTACAGCAGTATATGATGTGTGAGGTAATATGGATTCCATAGATGATGTAGGAGCTGATACTACAGCAGTATATGATGTGTGAGGTGAGTGTGGTTACTGTATAATGTGAGGTGCTGACCCCGGTATTACACTCCCTGGCTCTGCAGACATGCGGCCTCCAGGTCTTCTGGTGACAGACAGAGAGTGATGTCCTCTTCATAGCCGCACCCTTCCTGTAAGACACCAGGCTCAGGGCTCATTCACACGACCGTTCCATTTTTGCGGTCCTCAAAAAAACAGTCCTGTTTATTCACGGATGCATCCTTGTGGCATCCGTGTGACAACCGCATCCGTTCCGTTCCGTATGCGGTCCGTGTGTCATCCGTGTGACTTCCGTTTTTTTTCCAGACCGCAAAATAAAACAGAGAGTTCCATGCAGTCCAGGGTATCTGGCCAGATGCTGATCCCCATATAAAGTCTACTGACCCCTCCCACCAGGCTGACTAATCCCAGGGACTGGCTCCTTTCCATGGCGACCATCCCCTTCCATGGTTAACCCTCTATTCCCAGTGTGGAGTGGAGAACTCCAGGTCCCAGGGGGTAGGTCCTGCATCCCCAGGAGGATGCAGTTCCTTGTAGTGCCCTGAATGTCTCAGGGGCGCTACAGGAGCAGTGGATACTTTGGAGCAGTGGATACTTTTGGAGTAATAGATACTTTTGGAGCAGTAGATTTTTTTGCAGCAGTAGATACTTTTGGAGCAGTTAATACTTTGGAGCAGTGGATACTTTTAGAGCAGTAGATACTTTTAGAGCAGTGGATGCTTTTGGAGCAGTGGATACTTTGGAGCAGTAGATACTTTTAGAGCAGTGGATGCTTTTGGAGCAGTAGATATATTTAGAGCAGTAGATACTTTTGGAGCAGTGGATACTTTTGGAGCAGTAGATACTTTTAGAGCAGTGGATGCTTTTGGAGCAGTAGATATATTTGGAGCAGTAGATACTTTTGGAGCAGTGGATTCTTTTGGAGCAGTAGATACTTTTAGAGCAGTGGATATTTTTGGAGCAGTGGATACTTTTGGAGCAGTAGATACTTTGGAGCAGTGGATACTTTGGAGCAGCGGATACTTTGGAGCAGTGGATACTTTTGGAGCAGTAGATACTTTGGAGCAGTGGATACTTTGGAGCAGCGGATACTTTGGAGCAGTGGACACTTTGGAGCAGCGGATACTTTGGAGCAGAGGATACTTTGGAGCAGCGGATACTTTGGAGCAGTAGATACTTTGGAGCAGCGGATACTTTGGAGCAGTGGATACTTTTGGAGCAGTAGATACTTTGGAGCAGTGGATACTTTGGAGCAGCGGATACTTTGGAGCAGCGGATACTTTGGAGCAGTAGATACTTTGGAGCAGCGGATACTTTGGAGCAGTGGATACTTTTGGAGCAGTAGATACTTTTGGAGCAGTGGATACTTTTGGAGTAATAGATACTTTTGGAGCAGTAGATTTTTTTGCAGCAGTAGATACTTTTGGAGCAGTTAATACTTTGGAGCAGTGGATACTTTTAGAGCAGTAGATACTTTTGGAGCAGTAGATACTTTTAGAGCAGTGGATGCTTTTGGAGCAGTGGATACTTTGGAGCAGTAGATACTTTTGGAGCAGTGGATACTTTTGGAGCAGTAGATACTTTTAGAGCAGTGGATATTTTTGGAGCAGTGGATACTTTTGGAGCAGTAGATACTTTGGAGCAGTGGATACTTTGGAGCAGCGGATACTTTGGAGCAGTGGATACTTTGGAGCAGCGGATACTTTGGAGCAGTGGATACTTTTGGAGCAGTAGATACTTTGGAGCAGTGGATACTTTGGAGCAGCGGATACTTTGGAGCAGTGGATACTTTGGAGCAGCGGATACTTTGGAGCAGTAGATACTTTGGAGCAGCGGATACTTTGGAGCAGTGGATACTTTTGGAGCAGTGGATGCTTTTGGGGCAGTAGATACTTTGGAGCAGTGCATATTTTAGAGCAGTGGATGCTTTTGGAGCAGCGGATACTTTTGGAGCAGTGGATGCTTTTGGGGCAGTGGATACTTTGGAGCAGTGCATATTTTAGAGCAGTGGATACTTTTGGAGCAGTGGATACTTTTGGAGCAGTGGATGCTTTTGGAACAGTAGATACTTTTGGAGCAGTAGATACTTTTGGAGCAGTAGATACTTTTGAAGCTGTGGATACTTTTGGAGTAATAGATACTTTTGGAGCAGTAGATTTTTTTGGAGCAGTGGATACTTTTGGAGCAGTAGATACTTTTGGAGCAGTGGATGCTTTTGGAGCAGTGGATACTTTTGGAGCAGTAGATACATTTGGAGCAGTAGATACTTTTAGAGCAGTGGATGCTTTTGGAGCAGTGGATACTTTGGAGCAGTAGATACTTTTGCAGCAGTAGATACTTTTGGAGCAGTGGATACTTTTGGAGCAGTAGATACTTTTAGAGCAGTGGATATTTTTGGAGCAGTGGATACTTTTGGAGCAGTAGATACTTTGGAGCAGTGGATACTTTTGGAGCAGTGGATACTTTTGGAGCAGTGGATGCTTTTGGGGCAGTGGATACTTTGGAGCAGTGCATATTTTAGAGCAGTGGATGCTTTTGGAGCAGTGGATACTTTTGGAGCAGTGGATGCTTTTGGAGAAGTAGATACTTTTGGAGCAGTAGATACTTTTGGAGCAGTGGATACTTTTGAAACAGTGGATGCTTTTGGAGCAGTAGATACTTTTGGAGCAGTAGATTTTTTTGGAGCAGTAGATACTTTTGGAGCAGTGGATGCTTTTGGAGCAGTGGATACTTTTGGAGCAGTAGATACATTTGGAGCAGTGGATACTTTTGAAGCAGTAGATACTTTTAGAGCAGTGGATGCTTTTGGAGCAGTGGATACTTTTAGAGCAGTGGATACTTTTGGAGAAGTAGATACTTTTGGAGCAGTAGATATATTTGGAGCAGTAGATACTTTTGGAGCAGTAGATACTTTTGGAGCAGTGGATACTTTTGGAGAAGTAGATACTTTTGGAGCAGTGGATACTTTTGGAACAGTGGATGCTTTTGGAGCAATACATACTTTTGGAGCAGTAGATTTTTTTGGAGCAGTAGATACTTTTGGAGCAGTGGATACTTTTGGAGCAGTGGATACTTTTAGAGCAGTGGATGCTTTTGGAGCAGTGGATGCTTTTGGAGCAGTAGATACTTTTGGAGCAGTGGATACTTTTGGAACAGTGGATGCTTTTTGAGCAATAGATACTTTTGGAGCAGTAGATTTTTTTGGAGCAGTAGATACTTTTGGAGCAGTAGATACTTTGGAGCAGTGGATAGTTTGAGAGCAGTAGATACTTTTAGAGCAGTGGATACTTTTGGAGCAGTGGATGCTTTTAGAGCAGTAGATACTTTTAGAGCAGTGGATGCTTTTGGAGCAGTGGATGCTTTTGGAGCAGTGGATACTTTTGGAGCAGTGGATACTTTGGAGCAGTGGATACTTTTGGAGCAGTGGATACTTTTGGAGCAGTAGATACTTTTGGAGCAGTAGATACTTTTGGAGCAGTAGATACTTTTAGAGCAGTGGATACTTTTGGAGCAGTGGATACTTTTGGAGCAGTGGATACTTTTGGAGCAGTGGATACTTTGGAGCAGTAGATATTTTGGAGCAGTGGATACTTTTGGAGCAGTGGATACTTTTGGAGCAGTTAATACTTTTGGAGCAGTTAATACTTTGGATCAGTAGATACTTTTGGAGCAGTGGATACTTTTGGAGCAGTAGATATATTTGGAGCAGTTAATACTTTGGAGCAGTAGATACTTTTGGAGCAGTAGATATTTTGGAGCAGTGGATACTTTGGAGCAGTAGATATTTTGGAGCAGTGGATACTTTTGGAGCAGTGGATACTTTTGGAGCAGTTAATACTTTGGAGCAGTAGATACTTTTGGAGCAGTAGATATTTTGGAGCAGTGGATACTTTTGGAGCAGTGGATACTTTTGGAGCAGTTAATACTTTGGAGCAGTAGATACTTTTGGAGCAGTGGATACTTTTGGAGCAGTAGATACTTTTGGAGCAGTTAATACTTTGGAGCAGTAGATACTTTTGGAGCAGTGGATGCTTTTGGAGCAGTGGATACTTTTGGAGCAGTAGATACTTTTAGAGCAGTAGATACATTTGGAGCAGTAGATACTTTGAGAGCAGTAGATACTTTTAGAGCAGTGGATACTTTTGGAGCAGTGGATGCTTTTAGATCAGTAGATACTTTTGGAGCAGTGGATGCTTTTGGAGAAGTAGATACTTTTGGAGCAGTAGATACTTTTGGAGCAGCAGATACTTTTGGAACAGTGGATGCTTTTGGAGCAATAGATACTTTTGGAGCAGTAGATTTTTTTTGGAGCAGTAGATACTTTTAGAGCAGTGGATACTTTTGGAGCAGTGGATGCTTTTGGAGCAGTAGATACTTTTAGAGCAGTGGATGCTTTTGGAGCAGTGGATGCTTTTGGAGAAGTAGATACTTTTGGAGCAGTAGATACTTTTGGAGCAGTGGATACTTTTGGAACAGTGGATGCTTTTGGAGCAATAGATACTTTTGGAGCAGTAGATTTTTTTGGAGCAGTAGATACTTTTGGAGCAGTAGATACTTTGGAGCAGTGGATACTTTGAGAGCAGTAGATACTTTTAGAGCAGTGGATACTTTTGGAGCAGTGAATGCTTTTGGAGCAGTGGATGCTTTTGGAGCAGTGGATACTTTTGGAGCAGTAGATACATTCGGAGCAGTAGATACTTTTAGAGCAGTAGATACATTTGGAGCAGTAGATACTTTTGGAACAGTAGATTTTTTTGGAGCAGTAGATGCTTTTGGAGCAGTAGATACTTTTGGAGCAGTGGATACTTTTGGAGCAGTGGATACTTTTGGAGCAGTAGATACTTTGAGACCAGTAGATACATTTGGAGCAGTAGATACTTTTAGAGCAGTGGATACTTTTGGAGCAGTGGATACTTTTGGAGAAGTAGATACTTTAGAGCAGTGAATACTTTGGAGCAGTAGATGCTTTTGGAGCAGTGGATACTTTTGGAACAGTAGATATATTCGGAGCAGTAGATACTTTTAGAACAGTAGATACTTTTGGAGCAGTGGATACTTTTGGAGCAGTGGATACTTTGGAGCAGTAGATACTTTTGGAGCAGTAGATATTTTGGAGCAGTGGATACTTTTGGAGCAGTGGATACTTTTGGAGCAGTTAATACTTTGGAGCAGTAGATACTTTTGGAGCAGTGGATACTTTTGGAGCAGTAGATATATTTGGAGCAGTTAATACTTTGGAGCAGTGGATACTTTTGGAGCAGTAGATACTTTTGGAGCAGTGGATACTTTTGGAACAGTGGATGCTTTTGCAGCAGTAGATACTTTTGGAGCAGTGGATACTTTTGGAGCAGTAGATACTTTTTGGAGCAGTGGATGCTTTTGGAGCAGTGGATACTTTTGGAACACTGGATGCTTTTGGAGCAGTGGATACTTTTGGAGCAGTAGATACTTTTGGAACAGTGGATACTTTTGGAGCAGTAGTTACTTTTGGAGCAGTGGATACTTTTGGAGCAGTAGATACTTTTGGAACAGTGGATACTTTTGGAGCAGTAGTTACTTTTGGAGCAGTGGATGCTTTTGGAGCAGTAGATACTTTTGGAGCAGTGGATGCTTTTGGAGCAGTGGATACTTTTGGAGCAGTAGTTACTTTTGGAGCAGTGGATACTTTTGGAGCAGTAGTTACTTTTGGAGCAGTGGATACTTTTGAAGCAATGGATACTTTGGAGCAGTGGATACTTTGGAGCAGCGGATACTTTTGGAGCAGTGGATACTTTTGGAGCAGTGGATACTTTTGGAGCAGTGGATACTTTTGGAGCAGTAGATACTTTTGGAGCAGTGGATACTTTTGGAGCAGTGGATACTTTTAGAGCAGTAGATACTTTTGGAGCAGCACATACTTTTGGAGCAGCGGATACTTTTGGAGCAGCGGATACTTTTAGAGCAGTAGATACTTTTGGAGCAGCGGATACTTTTGGAGCAGCGGATACTTTTGGAGCAGTAGATACTTTTGGAGCAGCAGATACTTTTGGAGCAGCAGATACTTTTGGAGCAGCGGATACTTTTGGAGCAGCGGATACTTTTGGAGCAGCGGATACTTTTGGAGCAGCGGATACTTTTGGAGCAGCGGATACTTTTAGAGCAGTAGATACTTTTGGAGCAGCGGATACTTTTGGAGCAGCGGATACTTTTAGAGCAGTAGATACTTTTGGAGCAGCGGATACTTTTGGAGCAGCGGATACTTTTGGAGCAGCGGATACTTTTGGAGCAGTAGATACTTTTGGAGCAGTGGATACTTTTGGAGCAGTGGATACTTTTGGAGCAGTGGATACTTTTGGAGCAGTGGATACTTTTAGAGCAGTGGATACTTTTGGAGCAGTGGATACTTTTGGAGCAGCGGATACTTTTGGAGCAGCGGATACTTTTGGAGCAGTGGATACTTTTGGAGCAGTGGATACTTTTGGCCACTGTGCTGCGCTCCTGGCTGTCTTTCCTGATGGATGACACGCTGTCTTCTCCATGTGGATGATGGACGTGTTCTGAATTCTGTTCTCCTCTGTTATCGGCCATCAGGGTCCCGGCTCCTGCAGATTATTGATCTTCTTGTCTCGGTGAGATGTTGTATTTATGGATCCAATAAAAGGTTTTATCTGTCGTTTCTGCAGTTTTTGTTTTTTTTGTGAGAATAGTTTGCGGATAGGATCGTAAGGTGACCAACAACAGAGGCATCTGGAAGAAATGAGCCTCCGTCATAGAGCGAGGCTCCAGGTGTCACAAACCTCCGGAGACTCGGCCAGAAAATGCAAGATGAAAAGTTTAAAGATTATTTCTTTCTCACCAAATGTATTAATGTCACTATTCTAACGCCCGAGGACATTAAGTACCAGCAATTACTGACCCCCACAAGCCTCTCACTGGGGGAATACATAGAAATGGGGGCTCTATAGCAGTAAATAAAATGACGTCTTCTCCTGGTCTTTACCAGTCACCCTAATTCTTCTCCCTAGGAGGACAGAAAAACCGTGTAACCTATGGATCTCTGACGCTTGGTGTTGGGCCTGAGAGAGAGGATGATTTGTAAAAAAACACCTGCGCTACGGCCATAGCACCAGACAGAAAAATGCCTTGTAACTTTGCTGAAATCTCTAAGAACTTAGTTATCTCATGGGCTCTAAACAGTTGGGTTATGTTAAGCACTGGCCCTTTAAGAAAACTTCCTAATGTGGAGTGCTGAACCTCGGCTGTTGGGGTGCAGTGCCATGGGGCAGTTGGTGACTGCAGCTGAAGCTAAAGACAATACAGGAGTTTCCAGGTAAGACGTTCTCGTTCCCAAAGCCTCGTGCCCTCTCGCTCAGGAGCAGGTGGGCATTGCCTTTGGTCATGGGTCACCAGTACCGGGATGTGGCTCTGTACCGGCTCTTCTCTGGGGGCAGATCACTCATAGTGCATCTGTTGGAGCAGTGAATGGTGCAAAGGTTTGGAGAACAACATGAAAGAGCAGACACCCTAATATAAAACAGAAGTGTTGGAGCCACTTTCATGCCCTAAGACCTGCTCTTCCTTTGTGTGTGCATTGATCTGTACAAAAGAGGAGACACTGAAAAAAGCCAGACCAAGTTATTCTGCCTAAAGACGATGTGTAGCTTGTGCCAGTCTGCCTGCCCTACCGTCACCTGCAGTTATAACATAGCCTGAGACAGTAAAAGGGACTGTCTTCCATATCGGTAAGCTCTGCCATGGCCGGAGACAGTGTGGACGGCTGAAGCCAACTAGTAACATTGAGAAAAGGCAATGGACTGTGTGTGAGGTACTGGTGACAAGTGAACTATCCTGAATGCAGCACTGTGCTGAGAGATTATTCCTGCTCCTGACCACAACCCCCAAGCTCTGTGCATCAGTTCTAATTTGTATCTGCTAAGCTTTCATCTCAGTTCTCATGTGTAGCCACCAAGCTCCACGTCTCAGTTCTCATGTGTAACCACCAAGCTCCATGCCTCAGTTCTCATGTGTAACCACCAAGCTCCACGCCTCAGTTCTCATGTGTAACCTCCAAGCTCCATGCCTCAGTTCTCATGTGTAACCACCAAGCTCCACGCCTCAGTTCTCATGTGTAACCTCCAAGCTCCATGCCTCAGTTCTCATGTGTAACCACCAAGCTCCACGCCTCAGTTCTCATGTGTAACCACCAAGCTCCATGCCTCAGTTCTCATGTGTAACCACCATGTTCTGTGCCTCAGTTCTGATGTGTAACCACCAAGCTCCACGCCTCAGTTCTCATGTGTAACCACCATGTTCTGTGCCTCAGTTCTGATGTGTAACCACCAAGCTCCATGCCTCAGTTCTGATGTGTAACCACCAAGCTCCATGCCTCAGTTCTCATGTGTAACCACCAAGCTCCACACCTCAGGTCTCATGTGTAACCACCAAGCTCCACGCCTCAGTTCTCATGTGTAACCTCCAAGCTCCATGCCTCAGATCTCATGTGTAACCACCAAGCTCCATGCCTCAGTTCTGATGGGTAACCTATTTACCCAAACTCTCGTCAAGGTCTGTGCCTCACCACTGATGCATCTCAGCTCTAATTCAGTAATCTAATCTATGGATCTATGACTACATTATGATGTATTACAACCAAGTTTAGTGCCTCATTTCTGATGTGACCACAAAGATCTGTGCCTTAGTTATCATCCAAGCTCTGCTCAGTTCTGCTGTTTAGCCCCCCAGCTCCATGCCTCATTTTTTCATGACCATCATCCAAGCTCTTATGTATAATGGACAAGCTGTGTGCTTCAATCCTCTTATGTAACCACCAAGCTCTCTATTATCCTTGTTGTGAAACCACTAACTCCTCTGCGTGTAACCACTAAGCTTGTAGCCTCTCAGAGAGACTGTAACCGCTAAGTTGTCCGGCCTCCAGTTGAGTAAGATCCGCTGCTGTGTCCCTCGCTGCACCATGGTCATGGAGGAAAAACAAACAAACTCTTTTGCGCCATTATCAGTGCAATTGCACCCTGGCTAGAGGGTTAGCCTGTCCTGTGCTGGGCGTACCCCCTTTCTTTAGCCCCCTTGCTCCCACCGTATAACATTATCTGCACATTCCTGGCACTGCTGGGTTAACCCTTGTTGACAGCCTTTTTCAGGATGACCTGGAATCCCCTCTCCAGTTTACACCCTGGTTCTTCATGTGAAGTAGCTGCTGATTGTAACATTAAGGAGCTGTGGAGTCGCTGAGCTCTTAGAGGCACTTAGAGGGGAAACAAACTTTACGCGTCTAAACAAAACTACTATTTATCGGGGGCGAGCGACTGCTGGAAATGTCAGGGAAATCCACAAACAACCGCAGCCATCAGTGAATGTCAGAGCCGCAGGACTGTGGTTTCTCTGAAACATTCTGCACAGATGGAGGCTGAGCCTGGGTGAGTGCAATGTCACCAATATATGTGCCAACATTATCACCGCAGAAAAAGACAACTAAGCCACATGCCCAAAACACCCAGGAATGCCAACTTGCCCAACACACCTAGAAACGTCAATGTGCCAAAACAGCCTGGCACACCGATGTCCTAAGAACAGCCAGGAATGCCGATGTGCCCAACATGCCCAGGAATGCCAAAAACACCCTCGAACGCCAACATGCCCAAAACACCCAGTAATGCCAACTTCCCCAACACACCTAGAAACAACAATGTGCCAAACAGCCTGGCACACCGATGTACTAAGAACAGCCAGGAATGCCGATGTGCCCAACATGCTCAGGAATGCCAAAAACACCTTCGAACGCCAACATGCCCAAAACACGCAGGAATGCCAACTTGCTCAAAACAGCCAGGAACGCCGATGTGCCCAGAAATACCAACATGCCAAAGACACCCAGGAATGCCAACTTCCCCAACACGCCCCAAACCGTCAATGTGCCAAAGCAGCCAGGCACGCCGATGTACTAAGAACGGCCAGGAATGCCGATGTGCCCAAAATGCCCAGGAATGCCAACATGCCTAAAACACCCCAGAATGCCAACATGCCCAAAACACCCAGGAATGCCAAATTCCCAGAAACGCCCAGAAACTCCAACGTGCGCAAAACTGTCAGAAATGCCAAAGTGCTAAAAACGCCCACAAATGTCAAGATGCCCAAAACACCCAGTAATGCCAACTTCCCCAACACACCTAGAAACAACAATGTGCCAAACAGCCTGGCACACCGATGTACTAAGAACAGCCAGGAATGCTGATGTGCCCAACATGCTCAGGAATGCCAAAAACACCTTCGAACGCCAACATGCCCAAAACACGCAGGAATGCCAACTTGCTCAAAACAGCCAGGAACGCCGATGTGCCCAGAATTACCAACATGCCAAAGACACCCAGGAATGCCAACTTCCCCAACACGCCCCAAACCGTCAATGTGCCAAAGCAGCCAGGCACGCCGATGTACAAAGAACGGCCAGGAATGCCGATGTGCCCAAAATGCCCCGCAACGCCAACATGCCAAAAACACCCAGGAATGCCAACTTCCGCAACACGCCAAGAAACGTCAATGTGCCAAAACAGCCAGGCAGGCTGATGTAATAAGAACGGCCAGGAATGCCGATGTGCCCAAAATGCCCAGGAATGCCAACATGCCTAAAACACCCCAGATCGCCAACATGCCCAAAACACCCAGGAATGCCAAATTCCCAGAAACGCCCAGAAACTCCAACGTGCGCAAAACTGTCAGAAATGCCAAAGTGCTAAAAACGCCCACAAATGTCAAGATGCCCAAAACACTCAGAAATGCCAACGAGCTCAAAACAACATCAATGTGCTAAGAATGACCAGGAATGCCGATGTGCCCAAGATGCCCAGCAATGCCAACGTGCCAAAAACACCCACAAACGCCAACATGCCAACAACACCCATGAATGCCAACATGTCAAAAACACCCACGAACGCCAACATGTTAAAAACACCCACGAACGCCAACATGTCAAAAACACCCAACTAATGCCAACATGCCAAAAACACCCACGAACGGCAACATGCCCAAAACACTCAGGAATGCCGACAAGCCCAAAACATCCAGGGACGCCAGAGTGCCCAAAACAGCCAGTAAGGCCGATGTATCCAAAACGTCCACGAATGCCAGTGTGCCCAAAACACTCAGAACCACCAACATACCCAAAACAGCCAAGAATGCCAACATGCCCAAAATACTTGGGAATGGCGCAGCAGAGTCTGTGTATTGTATGTAGATAAATCTGCAGAGATTTGACTTCATGTAATTTCCACCTTCCACCGTGGCTTTTGGGGACCCAGATGGACCCATGTAGTGAACGTATAATAATCTACTGGCCGTGCCGAGAAGATGTGCACCCCCGGAACCTGGCACATGTCCCCCACCATTCATGTACCCATCCATCTGAGCTCACAGCTGATGGCAGACCCTTGCTGTTCAGTGTCCACGGCGATTGACCCAGAGACCAGATGGATTCCATGAGTCTGTGATGAAACCGCCAGGACAAGCCATGGGACTACTCCACTCAACAATTAGCCAAACCCACTATTGATTACACAGGTCTGCAAGGGTAAAATTGTTTGAAAAGTAAGAGGTGATTTTTATAAACTTTTAATTGTTGAAATTCTGTAAAAATATCGAAAAAAAAAAATCTTCACGTACACATTTTTCACAAACACTGACTCCATAGGTTGCCAAAAGAATAGAATTCAAAGAGGAACTCCTTCCACAATTTTCTCAAGACGGTGCTCTTGTGTATTGCAGAGATGCCCCTGATGGAAGCATTTAATACTGAGAACAATGTGAGTGAGTGGAGACTATTGTTCATCCAAAAAAATCTGAAAGCTGCGACTGCTCAATGGCAGCGAGGAAGCGTCAGTGCCCGCAGGGCATTCTGGGTACTCAAAGGAAAGCTACGAGAATTTAGACTTTATTTTCAAGAAACTTAAGTACGAGGATCAAGAATGGTCAATATGTGGTGATCTGAAAATTTGCTCTTTGGGCAGCGAGGAGGACATACAAAGTACCCATGCTTTATGTGTGAATGGGACAGCCGGGATAGGACTCACTGGAGTTATGAGAACATATTTGTACCTGGACTCAGGAACATAGGTGTGGAAAGTTTAGTTTATCCTGCTAAAGTTCTCCGGCCACCGCTCAACATGAAGCTTGGACCGATAAAGCAGTTTGTGAAAGCTCTACCGAAAGGAGAGACTTGCACCTGTGCACCAAGTTTCAGGCACTGTCCAAAGAAAAACTTAAGGAGGGCATTGTTGTGAGTCCAGATATTCGGAATCTCATGAAAGATGATGTGTTCAAAACAAAAACTGAAAGCACGAGAGAAAAGGGCTTAGGATCTCTAAAGGAAGATGTGAGGAAATTTCTAGGTAACAACAAAGATCCAAAATTCAAGTCCATGGTGGAGAATGTGCTGGAATGTTTCCAAGCCTTGGGTTATCTGATGGATGTGAAGTTACAGCTTTTACATTCCCATTTGGACGACTTTCCTGAAAACCTCGGTGCCGTTAACGAACAGCAAAAGAATGATTTCACCAGGATATTGAGGAGATGGAATGATGACATCAAGGAAGATGGAAGGTGAAGATGATGGGGACGAGATCAAGGTAGATGGAAGGTGAAGACGATGGAAGGTGAAGATGATGGGAGACGATACCAAGGTAGATGGAAGGTGAAGATGATGGAAGGTGAAGATGATGGGAGACGATACCAAGGTAGATGGAAGGTGAAGATGATGGGGGACGAGATCAAGGTAGATGGAAGGTGAAGACGATGGAAGGTGAAGATGATGGGAGACGATACCAAGGTAGATGGAAGGTGAAGATGATGGGGGACGAGATCAAGGTAGATGGAAGGTGAAGATGATGGGGGACGAGATCAAGGTAGATGGAAGGTGAAGATGATGGGGGGATGATACCAAGGTAGATGGAAGGTGAAGATGATGGGGGACGATACCGAGGTAGATGGAAAGTGAAGATGATGGAAGGTGAAGATGATGGAAGGTGAATATGATGGGGGACAATACCGAGGTAGATGGAAAGTGAAGATGATGGGGAACGATACCAAGGTAGATGGAAGGTGAAGATGATGGGGGACGATACCGAGGTAGATGGAAGGTGAAGATGATGGAAGGTGAAGATGATGGGGACGATACCAAGGTAGGTGGAAGGTGAAGATGATGGAAGGTGAAGATGATGGGGGACGATACCGAGGTAGGTGGAAAGTGAAGATGATGGAAGGTGAAGATGATGGAAGATGAATATGATGGGGGACAATACCGAGGTAGATGGAAAGTGAAGATGATGGGGAACGATACCAAGGTAGATGGAAGGTGAAGATGATGGGGGACGATACCGAGGTAGATGGAAGGTGAAGATGATGAGGACGATACCAAGGTAGATGGAAGGTGAAGATGATGAGGATGATACCAAGGTAGATGGAAGGTGAAGATGATGGGGGACGATACCGAGGTAGATGGAAGGTGAAGATGATGGGGGACGATACCGAGGTAGATGGAAGGTGAAGATGATGAGGACGATACCAAGGTAGATGGAAGGTGAAGATGATGGGGACGATACCAAGGTAGATGGAAGGTGAAGATGATGGGGACGATACCAAGGTAGATGGAAGGTGAAGATGATGGGGACGATACCAAGGTAGATGGAAGGTGAAGATGATGGGGACGATACCAAGGTAGATGGAAGGTGAAGATGATGGGGACGATACCAAGGTAGATGGAAGGTGAAGATGATGGAAGATACCAAGGTAGATGGAAGGTGAAGATGATGGAAGATACCAAGGTAGATGGAAGGTGAAGATGATGGGGGACGATACCAAGGAAGATGGAAGGTGAAGATGATGGGAGAAGACTGCTGGAGGCTTCACAGAGAAGATCCGCCGCCATCTATAAGTGAAAAAGAAAAGGCTCAAGAATAAATTTTCAATACATTTGCAGAACGGCAGCCAATACATTTATATATAGAATATTGTGCACTTTTTTTGTTACAATAAAGAGGATGTGATGAAGTAAAACAAAAAGAAGGAAAGTTCTGTAGAAGCCAAAAGGAAAAATATCCATCTGATCCTCGATGAGCAGCATGGAAAATTTAGGCACCAAGTTCTGCAGCAGCTGAGGTATATTATGAGGTTCTGCAGCAGCTGAGGTATATTATGAGGTTCTGCAGCAGCTGAGGTGTATTATGAGGTTCTGCAGCAGCTGAGGTGTATTATGAGGTTCTGCAGCAGCTGAGGTGTGTTATGAGGTTCTGCAGCAGCTGAGGTGTATTATGAGGTTCTGCAGCAGCTGAGGTATATTATGAGGTTCTGCAGCAGCTGAGGTATATTATGAGGTTCTGCAGCAGCTGAGGTATATTATGAGGTTCTGCAGCAGCTGAGGTATATTATGAGGTTCTGCAGCAGCTGAGGTGTATTATGAGGTTCTGCAGCAGCTGAGGTATATTATGAGGTTCTGCAGCAGCTGAGGTGTATTATGAGGTTCTGCAGCAGCTGAGGTGTATTATGAGGTTCTGCAGCAGCTGAGGTATATTATGAGGTTCTGCAGCAGCTGAGGTGTATTATGAGGTTATGCTGTAGCTGAGGTGTATTATGAGGTTCTGCAGCAGCTGATGTGTATTATGAGGTTCTGCAGCAGCTGAGGTGTACTATGAGGTTCTGCAACAGCTGAAATGTATTATGAGGTTCTGCAGCAGCTGAGGTATATTATGAGGTTCTGCAGCATCTGAGGTGTATTATGAGGTTCTGCAGCAGCTGAGGTATATTATGAGGTTCTGCAACAGCTGAGGTATATTATGAGGTTCTGCAGCAGCTGAGGTGTACTATGAGGTTCTGCATCAGCTGAGGTATATTATGAGGTTCTGCAGCAGCTGAGGTATATTATGAGGTTCTGCAGCAGCTGAGGTATATTATGAGGTTCTGCAGCAGCTGAGGTGTATTATGAGGTTCTGCAGCAGCTGAGGTATATTATGAGGTTCTGCAGCAGCTGAGGTGTATTATGAGGTTCTGCAGCAGCTGAGGTATATTATGAGGTTCTGCAACAGCTGAGGTATATTATGAGGTTCTGCAGCAGCTGAGGTGTATTATGAGGTTCTGCAGCAGCTGAGGTGTTTTTATGAGGCTCCACAACAGCTGTGGTTTGTGCAATGAGGTTCTGTAGCAGCTGAGGTGTATTATGAGGTTCTGCAGCAGCTGAGGTTTGTGCAATGAGGTTCTGCAGCAGCTCCAACACATTACACATACTTTGTGATCGCGCTGATTGTTCTGGTCTCTCTGCAGCATCAGATCATCAGACTTTAATTGTGGAGTCTGAACTTTGGAGGCTCGCGGTAGTTTCAGCACCTCTCACTTTGCAGATCGATGCGCGGCCGGTCCTGTCAGCTGCGGCCGCTGATCCCCGTCTGACTCCCCAGGAATGAACCATTTGGTTTAATTAAATCCATTATTCATCTGGATTTTTTTGTGTTGGAAAAAAAACCTTTATGATTCTGGATTTAATTCAATCAGGATTAATCTTCCCCCATCAGGAGAACGACAACAAGGAAAAGGTCACCGCAGCCCTGAGAACGGGGAGCGACCCCCAAATACATCAACTGTGCACTGAAAGCCACCAAATCTATATATATAATTGCCTCATTCTGTCTGTCTGTCTGTCTGTCTTGCTCCAAAATTGTGTCCTTACCGTGACATGTCCTTACGGTGACAAACAGCGGATTGGCCGTTGGCCTCGCCATGGCCCCGCCCCCGCATGGATTGGCCGCTCGCCTCGCCTTGGCTCCTCCCCCGCACGGATTGGCCGCTCGCCTCGCCTCAGGTCCGCCCCCCCGCACGGATTGGCCACTCGCCCAGGCTCCGCCCCCCCCCACGGAATGGCTTCTCGCCCCGAGGTGAGCGCATCAAGGTCCTGCAGCGGCGGAACACACACACACGCACACACATAAGAACAGACACACACACACACATCAGATCACAGCCGATTCCATGCGCTCTGCCTGCAGCTCCTGCCATAGACAGAGCAGGAGCTGCCGGCAAAGCGCACGGAAGAAGTGACATGTCACTTCTTAGAACGCGCGCTTTGGGCAGCAGCCGAAGCGTTGCGCTCTAAAACGCCACGTGCGCACGGCCCCTGCACAATCTCCATAGACTGTGCAGGGGACGCAGGACGCATGCAGTTACGCTGCGCTACAAAGCGCAGCGTAACTGCATGTATTTACGCAACGTGCGCACATAGCCTCACTCTCACACACACCTCACACACACATCAGATCGCATCCACGTCCTGCAGCGGCGGAACACACACACACACGCACACACATAAGAACAGACACACACACACACACACATCAGATCACACTCGCTCTCACACACACCTCACACACACATCACATCGCATCCACACACTCACAACATCCCGTGATATCGCTTACTTCTCGGCGGCGATACTGTGCGTGCAGTGACCTTCCAGGACCTGCCGGAGGATCACATGGCCGGAAGCATATGGTATCTCCAGATGTTGTGATTGTGTCAGCGCGTATGTGCGATATCGTCAGTGTGTGTGTGAGTGTGCGATCGGGTGTGTGTGAGTGTATGCGATCGGGTGTGTGTGAGTGTATGCGATCGGGTGTGTGTGAGTGTATGCGATCGGGTGTGTGTGAGTGTATGCGATCGGATGTGTGTGAGTGTGTGTGTGTGTGAGTGTATGCGCTCGGATGTGTGTGTGTGTGTGTGTGAGTGTATGCGCTCGGATGTGTGTGTGTGTGTGTGAGTGTATGCGATCGGATGTGTGTGTGAGTGTATGCGCTCGGATGTGTGTGTGTGTGTGTGTGTGAGTGTATGCGCTCGGATGTGTGTGTGTGTGTTTGTGTGAGTGTATGCGATCGGATGTGTGTGTGAGTGTATGCGATCTGATGTGTGTGAGTGTGTGTGTGTGAGTGTATGCGATCGGATGTGTGTGAGTGTGTGTGTGTGAGTGTATGCGATCGGATCTGTGAGTGTCGGCAGAGGAGCACGGCGTGCAGCACAGCTGCTGGGACCGCCCACCGGTGGGCACAGGGAGAAGTGGGGTGTGAGTGTATGCGATCAGATGTGTGCGTGTTTACTGTCTGATGTGTGACTGTGGAGCACGATGGGGGGTGCGCAGCATGGGGGATGGAGCACAATGGGGAGTGCGCAGCATGGAGGATGGAGCACGTTTGGGAGTGCGCAGCATGGGGGATGGTGCACGATGGGGAGTGCGCAGCATGGGGGATGGAGCACGATGGGGAGTGCGCAGCATGGGGGATGGAGCACGATGGGGAGTGCGCAGCATGGGGGATGGAGCACGATGGGGGGTGCGCAGCATGGGGGATGGAGCACGATGGGGAGTGCGCAGCATGGGGGATGGAGCACGATGGGGGGTGCGCAGCATGGGGGATGGAGCACGATGGGGAGTGCGCAGCATGGGAGATGGAGCACGATGGGGAGTGCGTAGCATGGGGGATGGAGCACGATGGGGAGTGCGCAGCATGGGGGATGGAGCACGTTTGGGAGTGCGCAGCATAGGGGATGGAGCACGATGGGGAATGCGCAGCATGGGGGATTGGAGCACAATGGGGAGTGGGGATGGAGCACGATGGGGGGTGCGCAGCATGGGGGATGGAGCACGAATGGGGGTGCGCAGCATGGGGGATGGAGCACGATGGGGGGTGCACACCTCCCCCCAAAACACACACACACACACACTGCCACACACGCACTGCACAACACACCACACACACACTGGGAACCACAAACACTGCCCTACACAGACACCCACACACACAACGCCACACACACACAACACCCAACACACAAACACCGCAGCACACACAAATATACGCACATACCGCACAACACACACATTTCACAAAACATACCTCCCCCCAAAACACACACACACCCCCCACACCCACACAAACCGCGCAACACACATACACAACGATACACACACACAGCGCTCCACAAATAACGACACACAACGCAACACACAAACAACACCGCTCTCACCCCCCGCCACACCCAGACAACACCCAGAACATGTACAGCCCCTACACAAACACTTGGTAACTACATCTATATATATATATAACAAAAATCATACATGAACTACACAATACGTAAATTCTAGAATACCCGATGCGTAGAATCGGGCCACCTTCTAGTACACATATATACACCTAGAGGTAGAGTACAACGGTATACAGGAGACACAGGCGGCAGAAATCACAGCCCTGTATATAGCAGCAGTATTATAGTGGTTATATTCTTGTACATAGGGGGCAGTATTATAGTAGTTATATTCTTGTACATAGGGGGCAGTATTATAGTAGTTATATTCTTGTACATATGGGCAGTATTATAGTAGTTATATTCTTGTACATAGGAGCGGTATTATAGTAGTTATATTCTTGTACATAGGAGCGGTACTATAGTAGTTATATTCTTGTGCATAGGGCAGTATTATAGTAGTTATATTCTTGTACATAGGAGCAGTATTATAGTAGTTATATTCTTGTATATAGGGGGCAGTATTATAGTAGTTATATTCTTGTACATAGGAGCAGTATTATAGTAGTTATATTCTTGTACATAGGAGCGGTATTATAGTAGTTATATTCTTGTACATAGGAGCGGTATTATAGTAGTTAAATTCTTGTGCATAGGGCAGTATTATAGTAGTTATATTCTTGTACATAGGGGCAGTATTATAGTAGTTATATTCTTGTACACAGGAGCGGTATTATAGTAGTTATATTCTTGTACATAGGAGCGGTATTATAGTAGTTATATTCTTGTGCATAGGGCAGTATTATAGTAGTTATATTCTTGTACATAGGGGCAGTATTATAGTAGTTATATTCTTGTACATAGGAGCGGTATTATAGTAGTTATATTCTTGTGCATAGGGCAGTATTATAGTAGTTATATTCTTGTACATAGGGGCAGTATTATAGTAGTTATATTCTTGTACATAGGAGCAGTATTATAGTAGTTATATTCTTGTATATAGGGGCAGTATTATAGTAGTTATATTCTTGTACATAGGGGCAGTATTATATTAGTTATATTCTTGTACATAGGAGCGGTATTATAGTAGTTATATTCTTGTACATAGGAGCAGTATTATAGTAGTTATATTCTTGTACATAGGGGCAGTATTATAGTAGTTATATTCTTGTACATAGGAGCAGTATTATAGTAGTTATATTCTTGTACATAGGGGCAGTATTATAGTAGTTATATTCTTGTACATAGGGCAGTAGTATAGTAGTTATATTCTTGTACATAGGAGCAGTATTATAGTAGTTATATTCTTGTATATAGGGGCAGTATTATAGTAGTTATATTCTTGTACATAGGGAGCAGTATTATAGTAGTTATATTCTTGTACATAGGGAGCAGTATTATAGTAGTTATATTCTTGTACATAGGGCAGTATTATAGTAGTTATATTCTTGTACATAGGGAGCAGTATTATAGTAGTTATATTCTTGTACATACGTCAGTATTATAGTAGTTATATTCTTGTACATAGGAGCAGTATTATAGTAGTTATATTCTTGTATATAGGGGCAGTATTATAGTAGTTATATTCTTGTACATAGGGAGCAGTATTATAGTAGTTATATTCTTGTACATAGGGAGCAGTATTATAGTAGTTATATTCTTGTACATAGGGCAGTATTATAGTAGTTATATTCTTGTACATAGGGAGCAGTATTAAAGTAGTTATATTCTTGTACATACGGCAGTATTATAGTAGTTATAGTCTTGTACATAGGAGCAGTATTATAGTAGTTATATTCTTGTACATAGGGCAGTATTATAGTAGTTATATTCTTGTACATAGGGAGCAGTATTATAGTAGTTATATTCTTGTACATAGGCGCAGTATTATAGTAGTTATATTCTTGTACACAGGAGCGGTATTATAGTAGTTATATTCTTGTACATAGGAGCGGTATTATAGTAGTTATATTCTTGTGCATAGGGCAGTATTATAGTAGTTATATTCTTGTACATAGGGGCAGTATTATAGTAGTTATATTCTTGTACATAGGAGCGGTATTATAGTAGTTATATTCTTGTGCATAGGGCAGTATTATAGTAGTTATATTCTTGTACATAGGGGCAGTATTATAGTAGTTATATTCTTGTACATAGGAGCAGTATTATAGTAGTTATATTCTTGTATATAGGGGCAGTATTATAGTAGTTATATTCTTGTACATAGGGGCAGTATTATATTAGTTATATTCTTGTACATAGGAGCGGTATTATAGTAGTTATATTCTTGTACATAGGAGCAGTATTATAGTAGTTATATTCTTGTACATAGGGGCAGTATTATAGTAGTTATATTCTTGTACATAGGAGCAGTATTATAGTAGTTATATTCTTGTACATAGGGGCAGTATTATAGTAGTTATATTCTTGTACATAGGGCAGTAGTATAGTAGTTATATTCTTGTACATAGGAGCAGTATTATAGTAGTTATATTCTTGTATATAGGGGCAGTATTATAGTAGTTATATTCTTGTACATAGGGAGCAGTATTATAGTAGTTATATTCTTGTACATAGGGAGCAGTATTATAGTAGTTATATTCTTGTACATAGGGCAGTATTATAGTAGTTATATTCTTGTACATAGGGAGCAGTATTATAGTAGTTATATTCTTGTACATACGTCAGTATTATAGTAGTTATATTCTTGTACATAGGAGCAGTATTATAGTAGTTATATTCTTGTATATAGGGGCAGTATTATAGTAGTTATATTCTTGTACATAGGGAGCAGTATTATAGTAGTTATATTCTTGTACATAGGGAGCAGTATTATAGTAGTTATATTCTTGTACATAGGGCAGTATTATAGTAGTTATATTCTTGTACATAGGGAGCAGTATTAAAGTAGTTATATTCTTGTACATACGGCAGTATTATAGTAGTTATAGTCTTGTACATAGGAGCAGTATTATAGTAGTTATATTCTTGTACATAGGGCAGTATTATAGTAGTTATATTCTTGTACATAGGGAGCAGTATTATAGTAGTTATATTCTTGTACATAGGCGCAGTATTATAGTAGTTATATTCTTGTACATAGGGGCAGTATTATAGTAGTTAGAATCTTGTACATAGGGGCAGTATTATAGTGGTTATATTCTTGTACATAGGGGGCAGTATTATAGTAGTTACATTCTTGTATATAGGGGCTTATTATAGTAGTTATATTCTTGTACATAGGGGGCAGTATTATAGTAGTTATATTCTTGTACATAGAGGCAGTATTATAGTAGTTATATTCTTGTACATAGGAGCAGTATTATAGTAGTTATATTCTTGTATATAGGGGCAGTATTATAGTAGTTATATTCTTGTACATAGAGGCAGTATTATAGTAGTTATATTGTTGTACATAGGGGACAGTATTATAGTAGTTATATTCTTGTATATAGGGATAGTATTATAGTAGTTATATTCTTGTACATAGGGGCAGTATTATAGTAGTTATATTCTTGTACATAGAGGCAGTATTATAGTAGTTATATTCTTGTACATAGGGGCAGTATTATAGTAGTTATATTCTTGTACATAGGAGCAGTATTATAGTAGTTATATTCTTGTACATAGGGGACAGTATTATAGTAGTTATATTCTTGTATATAGGGATAGTATTATAGTAGTTATATTCTTGTACATAGGGGCAGTATTATAGTAGTTATATTCTTATACATAGGGGACAGTATTATAGTAGTTATATGCTTGTATATAGGGATAGTATTATAGTAGTTATATTCTTGTACATAGGGGCAGTATTATAGTAGTTATATTCTTGTACATAGGGGCAGTATTATAGTAGTTATATTCTTGTACATAGGGGACAGTATTATAGTAGTTATATTCTTGTATATAGGGATAGTATTATAGTAGTTATATTCTTGTACATAGGGGCAGTATTATAGTAGTTATATTCTTGTACATAGGGGCAGTATTATAGTAGTTATAATCTTGTACATAGGGGCAGTATTATAGTAGTTATATTCTTGTACATAGGGGCAGTATTATAGTAGTTATATTCTTGTACATAGGGGCAGTATTATAGTAGTTATAATCTTGTACATAGGGGCAGTATTATAGTAGTTATATTCTTGTACATAGGGGCAGTATTATAGTAGTTATATTCTTGTACATAGGGGACAGTATTATAGTAGTTATATTCTTGTATATAGGGATAGTATTATAGTAGTTATATTCTTGTACATAGGGGCAGTATTATAGTAGTTATATTCTTATACATAGGGGACAGTATTATAGTAGTTATATGCTTGTATATAGGGATAGTATTATAGTAGTTATATTCTTGTACATAGGGGCAGTATTATAGTAGTTATATTCTTGTACATAGGGGCAGTATTATAGTAGTTATATTCTTGTACATAGGGGACAGTATTATAGTAGTTATATTCTTGTATATAGGGATAGTATTATAGTAGTTATATTCTTGTACATAGGGGCAGTATTATAGTAGTTATATTCTTGTACATAGGGGCAGTATTATAGTAGTTATAATCTTGTACATAGGGGCAGTATTATAGTAGTTATATTCTTGTACATAGGGGCAGTATTATAGTAGTTATATTCTTGTACATAGGGGCAGTATTATAGTAGTTATAATCTTGTACATAGGGGCAGTATTATAGTAGTTATATTCTTGTACATAGGGGCAGTATTATAGTAGTTATATTCTTGTACATAGGGGACAGTATTATAGTAGTTATATTCTTGTATATAGTGGGCAGTATTATAGTAATTATATTCTTGTACATAGGGGGCAGTATTATAGTAGTTATATTCTTGTACATAGGAGGCAGTATTATAGTAGTTATATTCTTGTACATAGAGGCAGTATTATAGTAGTTATATTGTTGTACATAGGGGACAGTATTATAGTAGTTATATTCTTGTATATAGGGATAGTATTATAGTAGTTATATTCTTGTACATAGGGGCAGTATTATAGTAGTTATATTCTTGTACATAGGGGCAGTATTATAGTAGTTATAATCTTGTACATAGGGGCAGTATTATAGTAGTTATATTCTTCTACATAGGGGGCAGTATTATAGTAGTTATATTCTTGTACATAGGAGGCAGTATTATAGTAGTTATATTCTTGTACAGAGGGGCAGTATTATAGTAGTTATATTCTTGTACATACAGGCAGTATTATAGTAGTTATATTCTTGTATATAGGGATAGTATTATAATAGTTATATTCTTGTATATAGGGGCAGTATTATAGTAGTTATATTCTTGTACATAGGGGCAGTATTATAGTAGTTATATTCTTGTACATAGGGGCAGTATTATAGTAGTTATATTCTTGTACATAGGGGACAGTATTATAGTAGTTATATTCTTGTATATAGGGATAGTATTATAGTAGTTATATTCTTGTACATAGGGGCAGTATTATAGTAGTTATATTCTTGTACATAGGGGCAGTATTATAGTAGTTATAATGTTGTACATAGGGGCAGTATTATAGTAGTTATATTCTTGTACATAGGGGCAGTATTATAGTAGTTATATTCTTGTACATAGGGGCAGTATTATAGTAGTTATATTCTTGTACATAGGGGACAGTATTATAGTAGTTATATTCTTGTATATAGTGGGCAGTATTATAGTAATTATATTCTTGTACATAGGGGGCAGTATTATAGTAGTTATATTCTTGTACATAGGAGGCAGTATTATAGTAGTTATATTCTTGTACATAGAGGCAGTATTATAGTAGTTATATTGTTGTACATAGGGGACAGTATTATAGTAGTTATATTCTTGTATATAGGGATAGTATTATAGTAGTTATATTCTTGTACATAGGGGCAGTATTATAGTAGTTATATTCTTGTACATAGGGGCAGTATTATAGTAGTTATAATCTTGTACATAGGGGCAGTATTATAGTAGTTATATTCTTCTACATAGGGGGCAGTATTATAGTAGTTATATTCTTGTACATAGGAGGCAGTATTATAGTAGTTATATTCTTGTACATAGGGGCAGTATTATAGTAGTTATATTCTTGTACATACAGGCAGTATTATAGTAGTTATATTCTTGTATATAGGGATAGTATTATAATAGTTATATTCTTGTATATAGGGGCAGTATTATAGTAGTTATATTCTTGTACATAGGGGCAGTATTATAGTAGTTATATTCTTGCACATAGGGGCGGTATTATAGTAGTTATATTCTTGTACATAGGGGGCAGTATTATAGTAGTTATATTCTTATACATAGGGTCAAAAATAGACAATTTTATTGGATACAGAAGGTGAATACCTCCACCCTGATGAAGATTTTAATATTTCGCCATTCGAAACGTACGTCGATATTGTGAGGTTTTTGCTGTGACCAAGCTGGGTTATACCACCCCACCACTGACTGGTAGTTATACCAAAAATAATATGGCAAATGCATAATATGATGGGGCTTTGAGGGGCTATAATTCTGACAGTCTGATATTGAATTGAAGTGTATTTGATACATGCACCGGTATGGGTGCACTACTGTGTTATATTGTATATGTCTGAAATTAAGCCCTGATATGGTATATATCCCAGCCCTGGGTCCTGTGAATAATGGAGTTTATGTGATTTTATGATTACTCACCTTCTGTATCCAATAAAATTGTCTATTTTTGCACATAAAAAATTCTTGGTTCTCTTGCATGTATAATGTTTTTGAGTTTGTGCCATTTGTGGGGGCTTTTACCATATTGTCCCCACATACTAATACGTTGTACTCTCTGGAGGTTTTGTCTATCTTATACATAGGGGCAGTATTATAGTAGTTATATTCTTGTACATACTGGCAGTATTATAGTAGTTATATTTTTGTACATAGGGGTGGTATTATAGTAGTTATATTCTTGTACATAGGGGCAGTATTATAGTAGTTATATTCTTGCACATAGGGGCGGTATTATAGTAGTTATATTCTTGTACATAGGGGCAGTATTATAGTAGTTATATTCTTGTACATAGGGGCAGTATTATAGTAGTTATATTCTTGTACATGAGGGCAGTATTATAGCAGTTATATTCTTGTACATAGGGGCAGTATTATAGTAGATATATTCTTGTACATAGGGGCAGTATTATAGTAGTTATATTCTTGCACATAGGGGCGGTATTATAGTAGTTATATTCTTGCACATAGGGGCAGTATTATAGTAGTTATATTCTTGTACATGGGGGCAGTATTATAGTAGTTATATTCTTGTGCATAGGGGCAGTATTATAGTAGTTATATTCTTGTACATAGGGGCAGTATTATAGTAGTTATATTCTTGTACATAGGGGCAGTATTATAGTAGTTATATTCTTGTACATAGGGGGCAGTATTATAGTAGTTATATTCTTGTACATAGGGGCAGTATTATAGTAGTTATATTCTTGTACATAGGGACAGTATTATAGCAGTAATATTCCTGTACATAGGGGCAGTATTATAGTAGTTATATTCTTGTACATAGGGGCAGTATTATAGTGGTTATATTCTTGTACATAGGGGGCAGTATTATAGTAGTTATATTCTTGTACATAGGGGGCAGTATTATAGCAGTTATATTCTTGTACATAGGAGCAGTATTATAGTAGTTATATTCTTGTACATAGGGGCAGTATTATAGTAGTTATATTCTTGTACATAGGGGTAGTATTATAGTAGATATATTCCTGTACATAGGGGCAGTATTATAGTAGTTATATTCTTGTATATAGGGGCAGTATTATAGTAGTTATATTCTTGTACATAGGGGGCAGTATTATAGTAGTTATATTCCTGTACATAGGGGCAGTATTATAGTAGTTATATTCTTGTACGTAGAGGCAGTATTATAGTAGTTATATTCTTGTACATAGGGGCAGTATTATAGTAGTTATATTCCTGTACATAGGGGTAGTATTATAGTAGTTATATTCTTGTACATAGGGGCAGTATTATAGTAGTTATATTCCTGTACATAGGGGTAGTATTATAGTAGTTATATTCTTGTACATAGGGGGCAGTATTATAGTAGTTATATTCTTGTACATAGGGGGCAGTATTATAGTAGTTATATTCTTGCACATAGGGGCAGTATTATAGTAGTTATATTCTTGTACATATGGGCAGTATTATAGTAGTTATATTCTTGTACATAGGGGCAGTATTATAGTAGATATATTCTTGTACATAGGGGCAGTATTATAGTAGTTATATTCTTGTACATAGGGGCGGTATTATAGTAGTTATATTCTTGCACATAGGGGGCAGTATTATAGTAGCTATATTCTTGCACATAGGGGCGGTATTATAGTAGTTATATTCTTGCACATAGGGGCGGTATTATAGGAGTATATGATGACTGGTAGCTTCACGAGGATTCCTGATATGACACTTTGGTCTCTGGACTTGTTCCTCGCTGTTCTCTCGTCTGTGATAGCAGAAGATCAGCCAAGTACATGATCTATTTCTGCATTTACATGTTATTTTTGTGATTTTCCGCAGACTCTTTGCCTCTAGAGTCATTAGCTGAGCGATCAGAGGAAGCAGCGTGTTTAGCCTCTCTTGATATTTTAATTGCTGCGCTCTCTTCTTCATGTATTATAAACAATTTGCTTCTGTTATTTTTACAAGGAATGAAGTTTTTTTTTCTTAGATACTTCAAAGAAATCCCTACTAATTAAAAACCGAGCTGCTGCAGTTAAAATGATATTAATAAGATAAATGGCGGTCACTCCGCCGGTAACTAGTGCGGGATGAAGTCTGGCTGGGGAGATAGCACTCCCTCTATTCCCAGGTGGCCGATTGCAAAATACAGATATTCTATGCAAAAAAAAAAGGGAAAAAAAAAAAGGTTTTCTGTAATGAGATGAGGACAGAACCGGCAACAGATGGAGTCTCTATCTGATAATCTGGACCAGGAATTGGTATAAATGCTGCGACCTCTAAAGAAATCAACAAAATCCTCCAAAGCACAAACAAGTATAAAAGTGAACGGATCATACAAGCAAGAAGAGAATGAAAACTCCACCATGTAGTGACTAGATATTGACGCCATAGAACAACTAAATAATACCGCAATACAGACTCTGACTCATACCGCCATGGTGGAAATAAAAGAGCCACACAACGCAGCTAAATAATACCGCCCCACTGCTTTCTATACAGTCCTCCGTGATCCTCTCTCATCTCCAGCAGTGAAGGAGGCTTTCAGGACTGGACAATGTCACGGCACGGACTTGGGGAAGGTCCGGTGTGAGGCCAAAACACACAACAACAGGGGTTACACCAAGACAAACAAGGGGTACACTGGGGACACCTTAACAACAATGGCTCCAGGACTAATGAGAGAGAAGATGGACCCCTCCTCCACTTATCTGCCGCTGTACCCTGCACTCCTAGCCAGTTCCTATACAGGCTCCTCACCTGTCACCGAGCAGAAACCTGAAGCCCTGAGAGACCATACAATAGTCCTGGCTAGTGAGTGGACAGGTAAGGGACGCTAGCTCCAACGCTGCACTAAAAACACCAGGGAAGGAAGACAGACAGGTGAAAACACTACAACAAACTGCTGCAGTCAGCACCAACACTGCAGCCAACACAGCAACTGCCAGAGAGGGACTCAGCAGCTCCTTCCACCTCCAGGACCAGCATGTAAATGGCAAAGAGAATAACCAGCACCCTCTGCTGGTACAAGGGGGTATATAAAAGGACTGGGAGTGGTCCAAAACCGGACACACCTGAGCTGGTAATTAGCCTGCTTGCTGGCAAGGAATACTGACATTAACCCTACGACTGCCAAAGGAAAGGAAACATGCTTAATATTGAGAGTCAAGAATGGAAATGACTCAAGTCCTGGATCTGTCACTCATAATGCAGAAAGACAGCCGTGACAAGAAGTGAGCGGAAGGTATGAGGGCTGTAACGTTGGCAGTTGCAGAGTTTGCACTGACACTGAGCCGCCAGACATGCCAGACACCGCACTTGATGCCAAAACAGGGTAAGCAATGATGGAAGAGGGAGCGCTCTGCTGTCAGCTCCACTCCTCTGTCCGCTGCGTCCTCCATCATTCTCCCGCTGCATCTGAGATCTGACAGCTCAGTGCTGGAGCGCATGAATGTCACTACTTACACCCGCTGTGCAGAGCTGCAGAACACACGCCACTGCAGAGATCAGAGCAGCGAGCAAAAATGGGAGGTATGGGGGTTCAATATACTATGTGAAGGATTATGTGGATGACTATGGGGGTGCTTTATACTATATAGAGGACTATGGGGTGCAATATACTATTTAGAGGACTATGGGGGTTCATTATACTATATGGAGTGTATTATACTATATGGAGGGCTATGATATGTAAATTATAACATATAAAGGATTGAGGATGTCGCATTATACTTTTTGGGGGGGAGCAGGACAATTGCCCTAAAAACAAATGTGGATAGGGAATAAATAAAAAAAATGGTGTGGGGTCCCCCCTATTTTGAAAACTCCAACCCCCCGGAAAAAAAGGAATTCCATCAATCTTTATCTCAGGACTGAGGCTGTTGCATTATACTTTATGAGTGGGGTGGGGGGAGACCAGGACAATTGCCCTACAAATAAATGTGGATAGGGAATACATAAATAAAATGGAGTGAGGTCCCCCCTATTTTGTTAACCCCCCCCCTAAAAAAAATAATTCCATCAATTTTTTTCTCTAGATTGATAAGCAGAGCAGGGAAAGCAGTAGCTGGGAGCTGCTATTATCAGGCTCAGGAAGCTGATGGTTATTGGGCTTTTCCCAGCCTAAGAATAGCAGTGTCACAGGGTAAGAAACAACAAATATGAGGTCGCCTTGCCGCTGGCTGTTGGGCTCACATGAAATCTGGCCATTTTTGTGTGCTAAGTATCTCAATTTTTACGTGTTTTTTTCATAGCAGTAATGCATGTCTATATTCCCATATTCATGTTCCACATATCTTAGCACTGCAGAGTGCAGCTGTCTCCTTTTTGTTACTATGTTTCATATTCAGTTTGCACCTGTTCACATTAGAAACATACGATGTGCCATCAGTCTTTTTCTTAGATTACAGGGGTTAGAAATGGCTGTACAGGGGCCCCTAGGCTGGCCATCAGACTAGAGACCCTGAGTTGTCCCTTATCTCGGAAGTAGGGTTGTTGGTAGCGAGGTTTGAGCCCCCAGAGTGACCCTGACTCCTGTCCGAGCCCTGATCTTACTCCCCCTCCCCCATACCCTTGGGGTGGGCCGAAAAACACAGTAACAAAAACTTACGAAAACAACATGGACAAGGGAGAAAAAAAACTTGTACACTCTGCACTCAAACACGAAGGAGAGACAATATGTGTACGGGGAATAAAGATAAAGGAAGTAAACAAACTTCCCCACCAATAGCAAACAACAGGTCACGAAGAACTGGATCACCACAAAGACCGGAACCGCTGAAGCTATTTTCGGCTCAGAGAAACACCAATACCTTAAATAGGAAGGAGACGGCTGACTGGTAATTAGCAGCCTGCTCCCAGGAGCCACACACAAATCCACAGGCATTAACTCCTGAGAAAATGAGCCAGCACGATCTGAATGGCACGCATCATATAAAAAGTGCAAATTCACAGATTTATTTCAACTGTACTATAATAAAAAAATGAGATTTTTAGCAAATAATTGATCATTTCTTTGAGCCACCCCTGCCAACGTCACGGCAAATCTCAATAGGGGGGAGATTATCTATTTCATGTGCCATGCAGCCTCCTAGATAAAAAAAATTAAAAGCAGAACCATAATGCAGCACACATACCTGTAACCTGCACATGAAATACATATTATAGGTTAGGACCCCCCTATTGAGATTTGCCGTGACGTTGGCAGGGGTGGCTCAACGAATTTATCAATTATTTGCTAAAAATCTCATTTTTTTTTATTATAGAACAGTTGGAATAAATCTGTGAATTTGTACTTTTTATATAATGCATGCCAATTTCAGATCGTGCTAGCTGTAGGGGTGGGGAACAATGGAAATTAATCAGCCGATGCTCAGCTCAGGCTGAGCAACTAGGAGACATCAGGTTGCCTGTTAGACTCTACAATGTGATCAGAGTCTGACGCCCAGAAGTGGCGCATCCATTAGATGATCCAATTCTGACGCTTTACCCTTCTGTTTCCATTGCCCTGATGCGGTGCCAGTCAGGGTAATACTTTTAGGGTTGATGTGAGCTGTGAAATTACAGCTGGCATCAAGCCCACAAGTTAGTAATGGAGCGGGGTCTATCAGACACCCCCATTACTGACCGGGTAAGTGTAAAGTTAAAAACCACACACAGGAAAAGAAAGAATATTTGAATAAAGGTTCCCTCACACTACCTCATTCACCTTTTTGTAAATTTAAAAAAGTTTTGATGTAACCAAAAGTGTGATGTTCCACGATGCCCATCAGATCCTATGGAGCCTCGTTCTGAGAACATCCCTATAAATAAATTATTTTTAAATAATGGTGTGGGATCTCCTCTATTAAGATAACCAACCAAGGTAAAGCAGACAGCTGGTGTCTGCACCCCACAGTTGTCTCCTTTACCCGTACTGCTTATAAAAAATGGGTGGGACGCACGTAATATTTTTTAATGATTTATTTTGTTCCCAGCAGCGTCCAAGCAATTTCTCCATGATGAAAAGCTTGTTGATGGGGCTTTTTGTTAAAAAAAACCCTCTGTGTTCGAGCTGTGGACATGTGGTGTCCTGTGCGGACCCCGAAATTTACCGTTCAGGTTCGCTCATCCCTAGTATGGGGGAGTCGGGCGGGTAGCTGTGGATTGCTTAGGGGGGTTCAGTGGCAGCAGTGATTAGATTTTGAGTTCAGTCTGAGGACAATGGCGACCACTGACGGCAGCAGAAGGTTTTATTCTGATAAATTGCGTTTGTCTTGATTTTTTTTGTTCTTTTTTTTGTCTTTCCTGATTTATATTGCGCCTCTCGGTGCCGGATACTGCATTCTCCACGTTCCACATATCTCCTCTCCGTAGCGCAGCACATATGTCACTTTTAGGAGACGTTCAAATACTTTGTTTTCTTTAATTAAAATTTAATTAAAATAGAAATGTATTTTCACACTTTTTGGAGCCGCGGCGTGACAGACGGGAGAAGGGTCTGTTTATGCTTTATGTTTGGGGAAGAGATCCCCACATCAACATTTGTCATTTAGCTGCAGAGCGCAGGATTCTGTGGCTGCAGGAAATGTGCGATGTCCCCGACGCTCCTCGCAGCGAATATCATCATCATCTGCAAAACAGCCGACAAAGTAGGAAAGACAACAGAAGAAAGCAGAGAGGAAAAGCAGGGCAGAGAGACAGAGGCAAAAAGCGGGGGTGAGTGCAGCACAGAGTGCAGGAGAGACGAGGGAAATGTGCAGCACAGAGTGCAGGAGAGACGGGGGAAAAGTGCAGCACAGAGTGCAGGAGAGACTGGGGGAAAAGTGCAGCACAGAGTACAGGATACACTGGAGGAAAAGTGCAGTACAGAATGCAGGAGAAACTGGGGGAAAAGTGCAGCACAGAATGCAGGAGAAACTGGGGGAAAAGTGCAGCACAGAATGCAGGAGAAACTGGGGGAAAAGTGCAGTACAGAGTGCAGGAGAAACTGGGGGAAAAGTGCAATACAGAGTGCAGTAGAAACTGGGGGAAAAGTGCAGCACAGAGTGCAGGAGAAACTGGGGGAAAAGTGCAGCACAGAGTGCAGGAGAGAGTGGAGGAAAAGTGCAGCACAGAATGCAGGAGAAACTGGGGGAAAAGTGCAGCACAGAATGCAGGAGAAACTGGGGGAAAAGTGCAGTACAGAGTGCAGGAGAAACTGAGGGAAAAGTGCAATACAGAGTGCAGGAGAAACTGGGGGAAAAGTGCAGCACAGAGTGCAGGAGAAACTGGGGGAAAAGTGCAGCACAGAGTGCAGGAGAGAGTGGAGGAAAAGTGCAGCACAGAATGCATGAGAAACTGGGGGAAAAGTGCAGCACAGAGTGCAGGAGAGAGTGGAGGAAAACTGCAGCACAGAGTGCAGGAGAGAGTGGAGGAAAAGTGCAGCACAGAATGCAGGAGAAACTGGGGGAAAAGTGCAGTACTGAGTGCAGGAGAAACTGGGGGAAAAGTGCAGTACAGAGTGCAGGAGAAACTGGGGGAAAAGTGCAGTACAGAGTGCAGGAGAAACTGGGGGAAAAGTTCAGTACAGAGTGCAGGAGAAACTGGGGGAAAAGTGCAGCACACAGTGCAGGAGAATCTGGGGGAAAAGTGCAGTACAGAGTGCAGGAGAAACTGGGGGAAAAGTGCAGCACAGAGTGCAGGAGAAACTGGGGGAAAAGTACAGCACAGAGTGCAGGAGAAATGGGGAAAAGTGCAGCACAGAGTGCAGGAGAAACTGGGGGAAAAGTACAGCACAGAGTGCAGGAGAGAGTGGAAGAAAACTGCAGCACAGAGTGCAGGAGAGAGTGGAGAATAACTGCAGCACAGAGTGCAGGAGAGACTGGGGGAAAAGTACAGGACAGAGTGCAGGAGACACTGGAGGAAAAGGGCAGCACAGAGTGCAGGAGAAACTGGAGGAAAAGTGCAGCACAGAGTGCAGGAGAAACTGGGGGAAAATTACAGCACAGAGTGCAGGAGAAATGGGGAAAAGTGCAGCACAGAGTGCAGGAGAAACTGGGGGAAAAGTACAGCACAGAGTGCAGGAGAGAGTGGAAGAAAACTGCAGCACAGAGTGCAGGAGAGAGTGGAGAATAACTGCAGCACAGAGTTCAGGAGAGACGGGGGAAAAAGTGCAGCACAGAGTGCAGGAGAGACTGGGGGAAAAGTGCAGCACAGAGTGCAGGAGAAACTGGGGGAAAAGTACAGGACAGAGTGCAGGAGACACTGGAGGAAAAGTGCAGCACAGAGTGCAGGAGAAACTGGAGGAAAAGTGCAGCACAGAGTGCAGGAGAAATGGGGAAAAGTGCAGCACATAGTGCAGGAGAGAGTGGAAGAAAATTTCAGCACAGCGTGCAGGAGAGACTGGGGGAAAAGTGCAGCACAGAGTGCAGGAGAGACTGGGGAAACGTGCAGCACAGAGTGCAGGAGAAACTGGGGGAAAAGTGCAGCACAGAGTGCAGGAGAGAGTGGAGGAAAAGTGCAGCACAGAATGCAGGAGAAACTGGGGGAAAAGTGCAGCACAGAATGCAGGAGAAACTGGGGGAAAAGTGCAGTACAGAGTGCAGGAGAAACTGAGGGAAAAGTGCAATACAGAGTGCAGTAGAAACTGGGGGAAAAGTGCAGCACAGAGTGCAGGAGAAACTGGGGGAAAAGTGCAGCACAGAGTGCAGGAGAGAGTGGAGGAAAAGTGCAGCACAGAATGCATGAGAAACTGGGGGAAAAGTGCAGCACAGAGTGCAGGAGAGAGTGGAGGAAAACTGCAGCACAGAGTGCAGGAGAGAGTGGAGGAAAAGTGCAGCACAGAATGCAGGAGAAACTGGGGGAAAAGTGCAGTACTGAGTGCAGGAGAAACTGGGGGAAAAGTGCAGTACAGAGTGCAGGAGAAACTGGGGGAAAAGTGCAGTGCAGAGTGCAGGAGAAACTGGGGGAAAAGTTCAGTACAGAGTGCAGGAGAAACTGGGGGAAAAGTGCAGCACACAGTGCAGGAGAATCTGGGGGGAAAGTGCAGTACAGAGTGCAGGAGAAACTGGGGGAAAAGTGCAGCACAGAGTGCAGGAGAAACTGGGGGAAAAGTACAGCACAGAGTGCAGGAGAAATGGGGAAAAGTGCAGCACAGAGTGCAGGAGAAACTGGGGGAAAAGTACAGCACAGAGTGCAGGAGAGAGTGGAAGAAAACTGCAGCACAGAGTGCAGGAGAGAGTGGAGAATAACTGCAGCACAGAGTGCAGGAGAGACTGGGGGAAAAGTACAGGACAGAGTTCAGGAGACACTGGAGGAAAAGGGCAGCACAGAGTGCAGGAGAAACTGGAGGAAAAGTGCAGCACAGAGTGCAGGAGAAACTGGGGGAAAATTACAGCACAGAGTGCAGGAGAAATGGGGAAAAGTGCAGCACAGAGTGCAGGAGAAACTGGGGGAAAAGTACAGCACAGAGTGCAGGAGAGAGTGGAAGAAAACTGCAGCACAGAGTGCAGGAGAGAGTGGAGAATAACTGCAGCACAGAGTTCAGGAGAGACGGGGGAAAAAGTGCAGCACAGAGTGCAGGAGAGACTGGGGGAAAAGTGCAGCACAGAGTGCAGGAGAAACTGGGGGAAAAGTACAGGACAGAGTGCAGGAGACACTGGAGGAAAAGTGCAGCACAGAGTGCAGGAGAAACTGGAGGAAAAGTGCAGCACAGAGTGCAGGAGAAATGGGGAAAAGTGCAGCACATAGTGCAGGAGAGAGTGGAAGAAAATTTCAGCACAGCGTGCAGGAGAGACTGGGGGAAAAGTGCAGCACAGAGTGCAGGAGAGACTGGGGAAAAGTGCAGCACAGAGTGCAGGAGAAACTGGGGAAAAGTGCAGCACAGAGCGCAGGAGAAACTGGGGGGAAAAGTGTAGCACAGAGTACAGGAGAGACTGGGGGAAAAGTGCAGCACAGAGTGCAGGAGAGACTGGGGAAAAGTGCAGCACAGAGTGCAGGAGAGAGTGGAGGAAAAGTGCAGTACAGAGTGCAGGAGAGAGTGGAGGAAAAGGATAGCACAGAGTGCAGGAGAAACTGGAGGAAAAGGATAGCATAGAGTGCAGGAGAGACTGGATGAAAAGTGCAGCACAGAGTGCAGGAGAAACTGGAGAAAAAGTGCAGCACAAAGTGCAGGAGACACTGGGGGAAACTTGCATTACAGAGTGCAGGAGAGACTGGAGAAGAAGTGCAGCACAGAGTGCAGGAGAAACTGAAGAAAAAGTGCAGCACAGAGTGCAGGAGAAACTGGAGAAAAAGAGCAGCACAGAGTGCAGGAGAAACTGGAGAAAAAGTGCAGCACAGAGTGCAGGAGAAACTGGAGAAAAAGGGCAGCACAGAGTGCAGGAGAAACTGGAGAAAAAGTGCAGCACAGAGTGCAGGAGAAACTGGAGAATAAAAGCAGCACAGAGTGCAGGAGAAACTGGAGAAAAAGTGCAGCACAAAGTGAATGAGACACTGGGGGAAACTTGCAGCACAGAGTTCAGGAGAAACTGGAGAAAAAGTGCAGCACAGAGTGCACGAGAGACTGGAGGAAAAATGCAGCACAGAGTGACTGGACTACATGTACTGTGCTGTCCTCTACCTGTACTACATGTACTGTACTGCCCTCTACATTGTAACGCCTGCCTGGATCCACAGACTCAGATGGGCTGTAAAGGGGAGGCTAGAGGGAAGCCACTCACCAAGTAGGACCCCAAGAACCCTGAAACCCTTTAACCCCTATACAGGGATTTGGAATTACACAGGACCCTGGAGATCACTACCTGTGGAAGGCTGCAGTCCGATGAGAGTAGTAGTCAGGCAGGGTCAAACCAGGAATTGCGGAACAGGGACAGAATCAGCAGGCAATGACGTAGTCAGCAAACGTAGCAGAGGTCAGATCTGGGTCGGGCAGCAGGGTACAAAAACAGTAGGCAGAAGAGTAGTCAAAAACACGCAGAAGACAACACAGGAATCACCAACAGAATAGGACGTAACAGGAGCCAGGAAAATCAGAACTATCTCTGGCAGTGGTCATGTGACAGGAGGGGGAATAAGAAGGGTGTGGTGTCTTCCCATTGGCTGTAGCTGAACGCTGGCAACTTCAGCTGGAAGACACATGCCACCCACAGTCAGCCACCGGTACTGCAGATCCCAAGCTAACCCAGCCCAGTGGATGATCGGAGCCTGCGCCCACTGGTGCCGCTGGCATCGACTTCTCTCCCATCACCAGCACCATCCACGGCAGGAGCACGGCGTCGCCTGGCGATCGGAGTAGAAGTCGCTGGAGCAGACTCCGGCGGTGACGTAACATATATGTACTACATGTACTGTACTGCTCCCTACCTGTACTACATGTACTGTACTGCTCCCTACCTGTACTACATGTACTGTACTGCCCTCTACCTGTACTGCCCTCTACATGTACTACATGTACTGTACTGCTCTCTACCTGTACTACATGTACTGTACCGCCCTCTACCTGTACTGCCCTCTACATGTACTACATGTACTGTACTGCCCTCTACATGTACTACATGTACTGTACTGCCCTCTACCTGTACTACATGTACTGTACTACCCTCTACCTGTACTACATGTACTGTACTGCTCTCTACCTTTAATACATGTACTGTACTGCCCTCTACCTGTCCTACATGTACTGTACTGCCCTCTACCTGTACTACATGTACTGTACTGCTCTCTACCTTTACTACATGTACTGTACTGCTCTCTACCTGTCCTACATGTACTGTACTGCCCTCTACCTGTACTACATGTACTGTACTGCCCTCTACCTGTACTACATGTACTGTACTGCCATCTACCTGTACTACATGTACTGTACTGCTCTCTACCTTTACTACATGTACTGTACTGCCCTCTACCTGTACTACATGTGCTGTACTGCCCTCTACCTGTACTACATGTACTGTACTGCCCTCTACCTGTACTACATGTACTGTACTGCCCTCTACCTGTACTACATGTACTGTACTGCCCTCTACCTTTACTACATGTACTGTACTGCCCTCTACCTGTACTACATGTACTGTACTGCTGTCTACCTGTACTACATGTACTGTACTTCTCTCTACCTGTACTACATGTACTGTACTGCCCTCTTCCTGTACTACATGTACTGTACTGCCCTCTACCTTTACTACATGTACTGTACTGCCCTCTACCTGTACTACATGTACTGTACTGCTGTCTACCTGTACTACATGTACTGTACTGCTCTCTACCTGGGCTACATGTACTGACTGCCCTCTACCTGTACTACATGTACTGTACTGCCCTCTACCTGGGCTACATGTACTGTACTGCCCTCTACCTGTACTACATGTACTGTACAGCCCTCTACCTGTACTACATGTACTGTACTGCTCTCTACCTGGGCTACATGTACTGACTGCCCTCTACCTGTACTACATGTACTGTACTGCCCTCTACCTGGGCTACATGTACTGTACTGCCCTCTACCTGTACTACATGTACTGTACAGCCCTCTACCTGTACTACATGTACTGTACTGCTGTCTACCTGTACTACATGTACTGTACTGCTCTCTACCTAGGCTACATGTACTGTCCTGCCCTCTACCTGTACTACATGTACTGTACTGCCCTCTACCTGTACTACATGTACTGTACTGCCCTCTACCTGTACTACATGTACTGTACAGCCCTCTACCTGTACTACATGTACTGTACTGCTCTCTACCTGTACTACATGTACTGTACTGCCCTCTTCCTGTACTACATGTATTGTACTGCTTTCTACATGTCCTTTTACTGCTCTCTACCTGTAATACATGTATCTGTAGTCTGAATCTTTGGATGTTTATAGACTTCCTTCGCATCACTACCCCCCTTTCCCAAGGAAGTCTAACGCAAGACGAAACGCGCGTCGGGCTGAAGACTGGCGAGCTCCACGGACTCTATTCCTAGGTATTCCATATCCTTCCTTCATTTGCTATTACTTTCATTTCCACTGTGTACTATTATTTGGGCACTATGCACTTTACTTTGATACCTGTCATTGGAAGCTCCGCTATGGAAATGCACTGCACTTTATGTTTCTAAAATACTGTCATTTTTGGATATATTACTGTTTTCTACTCTATTAATTGATATACATAATGATGTTTAATCTATTTGTAGTAGTCCCTCTGGTATTTATCCCCTCGCCTTTTGCCTTTTAGGAATAGCCCTGTCTCTGTAAGGATTTTTGTTCCCATTATTTATTTTTGATAAATATTTCTATATTCATATTTTTAATTATTTCCCTAATAAAATATATATTTTTTTAACATTTCATTTAATGGTGTTTTTGACTCTTGTGGGCAAATTCCTACCTGCGATCTGTTCATGAGAGCCATTTTTGAGATGTTCATAATGTTTCCAGACGTGTTAATATGGTGACGTGGGGACCCCAGTATCATCTCTTGTCCTTCTTCTGCCCCCTTTGCCATACCTGGATTCTTCTTGTCACGTAGAGACGCCATCTTCCAAAATGTTGAATGTCACGGAGCGATCACTTAAGATTTCAGAAGAACATAATGAAAATAGTCTGCGGACAGCAATGACCAAGCTCCTCCATATTTCCACCGTTTCAGCCAGTTTGTCAATTCTTGAGAAAATGAATAATCCCAGCGCTTCTATTACAACCTACACGTATAAATCCCCACTCATTGTCTACGACATTATATGTTTCACCAAGGGCACACATCAGATCTCCGGAGGGTCCCCAGGGGCGGTGGGGCTCACATTGGGAACGTATTGTCTTTCTTCTCCATCACTGCAGTCCTAATGTCCTCTCCGCTCAGAAGGTCCCGGCCTGAGAGCAGGTATCTTCTTTCGGCCCACGCCCTTGCTTTCTCCTTCCCAGAAGATGTGTTTCGATGCTGCTGCTCATGCAGACACAAGTATATCTGGTAAAACAATATTTATTGGGCGCCGGAGGGAATATCGTGTTTGTCGAGAGCCAGGGCTTTCAGATGGGGTCATGGTGAGAGTGTACTCGGGATTGATTAATAGTACATTTTGTGGTCAACTTATTCTCTACAAGCAGAAACTGGATCTCCCCGGAGCCGTCATCCTCCAGAGCGAGAAACTTGACCCGCAGAACGGGCTGCACTTAGCGGAAGCCGTGTGCCGAGCGAGGAGGACAGCTCCACCTGGAGAAGGCCAGGGGTCAATGAAATGTCCAGATCATTGCGGCCAAGCAATTTGTTTCTATGATTGTGGGGAAAACTTCCCGGCTTACAATAACGCAATCAAAGAGAAATGACTTATTGTCTTGTGTTCTAAGGTTTGAGAAAGATGGGATACTTCACGAGTGACTGACATGATGAGGACCTGAGAGGTGAGACATGCAAAACATCCAATTATCGATAATCCATGCGTGACGAGGACCCTAGAAGTGAGACATGCAGAACATCCACTGATGAATCCATGCATGACTGACATGACGAGGACCCGACAGGCGAGACATGCAGAACGTCCACTGATGAATCCATGTGTGACTGACATGACGAGGACCCAAGAGGTGAGACGGGCAGAACATCCACTGATGAATCCATGCATGACTGACATGACGAGGACCCGAGAGGCGAGACATGCAGAACGTCCACTGATGAATCCATGTGTGACTGACATGACGAGGACCTGAGAGGCGAGACATGCAGAACGTCCACTGATCAATCCATGTGTGACTGACATGACGAGGACCCAAGAGGTGAGACGGGCAGAACGTCCACTGATGAATCCATGCATGACTGACATGACGAGGACCCGAGAGGCGAGACATGCAGAACGTCCACTGATGAATCCATATGTGACTGACATGACGAGGACCCAAGAGGTGAGACGGGCAGAACATCCACTGATGAATCCATGCATGACTGACATGACGAGGACCCGAGAGGCGAGACATGCAGAACGTCCACTGATGAATCCATGTGTGACTGACATGACGAGGACCTGAGAGGCGAGACATGCAGAACGTCCACTGATCAATCCATGTGTGACTGACATGACGAGGACCCAAGAGGTGAGACGGGCAGAACGTCCACTGATGAATCCATGCATGACTGACATGACGAGGACCCGAGAGGCGAGACATGCAGAACGTCCACTGATGAATCCATGTGTGACTGACATGACGAGGACCCAAGAGGTGAGACGGGCAGAACATCCACTGATGAATCCATGCATGACTGACATGACGAGGACCCGAGAGGCGAGACATGCAGAACGTCCACTGATGAATCCATGTCTGACTGACATGACGAGGACCCAAGAGGTGAGACGGGCAGAACGTCCACTGATGAATCCATGCATAACTGACATGACGAGGACCCGAGAGGCGAGACATGCAGAACGTCCACTGATGAATCCATGTGTGACTGACATGACGAGGACCTGAGAGGCGAGACATGCAGAACGTCCACTGATGAATCCATGTGTGACTGACATGACGAGGACCCAAGAGGTGAGACGGGCAGAACGTCCACTGATGAATCCATGCATGACTGACATGACGAGGACCCGAGAGGCGAGACATGTAGAACGTCCACTGATGAATCCATGCATGACTGACATGACGAGGACCCGAAAGGTGAGACGGGCAGAACGTCCACTGATGAATCTATGTGTGACTGACATGACAGGGACCCGAGAGGCGAGACATGCAGAACTTCCACTGATGAATCCATGCATGACTGACATGACAAGGACCCGAGAGGCGAGACATGCAGAAAGTCCACTGATGAATCCATGCATGACTGACATGACAAGGACCCGAGAGGCGAGACATGCAGAACGTCCACTGATCAATCCATGCATGACTGACATGACGAGGACCCGAGAGGTGAGACATGCAGAACGTCCACTGATGGATCCATGCGTGACTGACATGACGAGGACCCGAGAGGTGAGACATGCCGAACGTCCACTGATGGATCCATGCGTGACTGACATGACGAGGACCTGAGAGGTGAGACGGTAAGAACGTCCACTGATGAATCCATGCATGACTGACATGACGAGGACCCAAGAGGTGAGACATGCAGAACGTCCACTGATGAATCCATGCATGACTGACATGACGAGGACCCGAGAGGCGAGACATGCAGAACGTCCACTGATGAATCCATGCATGACTGACATGATGCGGACCCAAGACGTGAGACATGCAGAATGTCCACTGATCAATCCATGCATGACTGACATGACGAGGACCCGAGAGGTGAGACATGCAAAACATCCACTGATAGATCCATGCGTGACTAATGTGATGATGAGGATCTGAGAGGTGAGACATGCAGAATGTCCACTGATGAATCCATGTGTGACTGATTTGATGAGGACCTGAGAGGTGAGACATGCAGAACATCCACTGATGTATCCATGTGTGACTGATGTGATGAGGACCTGAGAGCTAACACATGCAGAACATCCACTGATGGATCCATGCGTGACTGATGTGATGAGGACATGAGAGGTGAGATGTGCAGAATGTCCACTGATGGATCCATGTGTGACTGATGTGATGAGGACCCAAGAGGCGAGACATGTAGAACGTCCACTGATGGATCCATGCATGACTGATGTGATGAGGACCCAAGAGGCGAGACATGCAGAACGTCCGCTGATGAATCCATGCGTGACTGACGTGACTGGGACCCGAGAGGCGAGACATGCAGAACGTCCACTGATGAATCCATGCATGACTGATGTGATGAGGACCCAAGAGGTGAGACATGCAGAACATCCACTGATGAATCCATGCATGACTGATGTGATGAGGACCCGAGAGGTGAGACATGCAGAACGTCCACTGATGGATCCATGCATGACTGACATGACGGGGACCCGAGAGGTGAAACACCCACTGATTGAAGGAACATGAAAGTGGTATTTCTACTAATGGGAAATTTCTGGATTTTGCACATGGAAGGCAACATTTTCTATATGTAATTGGTAAAAAATAAAAGTTCTTACAAATAGCAGAACCTAAACTGGGAGTCAGAGATGAGGGTTGTGCGCCGCTCGCCCATGTCCAGTCATACGTCCATGTCATCTGTTCACAGCCTCCTCTAATCCGGAGATCAATCTCTTCATTCTTCACTGGTGCAAACATTTCTTCCTTCTTTTCACGTAGCTATTTTTGTACTTTTTTACGTCATGGTTTGATGGCAGGGAACCAACTACAGTCTCACCGGCAAAAAGACCCACACACAACTCCAGGACAATTCATACAGCTCAGGTGGTTTATATTGTGGGGAGGGGGTGACCATGGCTTTATCTATGGCACTGTCACACGGAGATTTTCTCTGTCATGGTGCCGTCAGGTCCTGTTCAGATTGCTGAATCTGGCACTCCGCTTGAGAGATTCTCTGGTGTTTGGGATCAACACAGGCAGACTCGGACATCAACCTGCTGTGAGCTGATTCATAGGCAGGCTACCAAGAGTTAATCTCTGCTGGTCCGCTTGTTTGCTCTCTTTCATCACCTGTTGTGAGGGAGCCTATCTCATCTGCTTCCTGCCTCTTTATGCTGGCTGTCTCTTTCCTCCTATGCCAGCTATAGCTTGTCTTAGTTGGTCCAGTGTCCCAGACTCTCTGATACTTGTAGTTCTTGTTGCTTTGTGCAGTTGTGGAGTTTACCCCAGTTGTCTTTTGTTGCTTCCTTTCTGCTCTTGCTTTTCTCTTGAATCTCTTATTGTCCTATCCTGTGTATGTGCAGCGTGTCAGAGTTTTGGTTTTCCCTTGTCTATCTACATCTGTGTTTAACATCACACTCTTGGCCTGTCCTTCATTGGTGGGAGGGGGTGGGGGGAATCAGACTAATTCTGGTCAGAAGCAAGGCCAGCAATAGGACTCAGGCGTCTCCAACATTAGGAGTATCCCTGAGATTAGAGATAACATAGGGCCTCCTAGCGTGAGGGACAGCATAGGGGCCCCATGCCTTGTTATTCAACAAGTCACATCATGACCGACTCCATATAATAATCTACAATTAATACTGTTGTTGGCCATGAATGCCAAATCTGGTTAACCTGGTGGGATATATATTGCGCTGACCAACATATGGACCACCATAAACCACTCTCCCCTTCCAATGAGAATGAAGGTGGTTTCTTTGCTATCCTAGATCAGACTTCATCAATGTGAAGACTGACGGATCAGCAGGTAACGGACATCAAGGTCACCCCGGCCTCTACCAAATCAACCTAAATAAATGTTCTCCAACCATCCGACACATTTGCCACCCCAGCATCTCTTTGCCTTATACCAGACCACCCTGTGGATGATGTTGCACCGCACCAGGATAAGGTTGTGGAAGAAGCTCAGAACCTTTCATGATCCAACATCACCAGAAGCTCAGACATTGCAACAAAGCAGAGACCATCTTCCCCAACTTTGTTGTCCTTCACAATGGAGACCACTTCTGGCAATACCGAGACCATTACAGACAAAAATTCGCTATCGCCATCGCTCTGATCCCCTCTAATCTCCTGGGCTGACACTGTCTGGGGTACAGTCCTTCTAAACAATAATATGTACTGGTAATAGGGGGACAATCTGCATGGATTAAAAACTAATACCCAAAGCAGGTGTAAATCTGGTGTGAAGGCTAAATCTAGACCCAACCTCTCTGCCTTCATGGCACCAAAAAAGCCTAAAAACAAATCTGTGCCACACACAGCCTTGTAAAGACAAAGTTGACCTATGGGCTCCACTGAAGAGAGGCCCGACAAGGGTTCAAGAAATGGAGCATCAGCTCTCCGGACAAGCAAAGTATTCTCACCCCTAGAAGAACCTCCATACAATGTCCTCCAAGCACTGGGCTGGGACTGGAAGGACACACCGGGCGGTGACCACAGTGGAATACAGTAAAGTCGCCCTGAAACACCAACACTGCAAGCATTCTCCTCGTGCCTGCTGGACGAACCGGACAGAACCAATGATTTTTGCATTAAAGAAAATTGGCCAGTAGGATCTGACCCCTCCTAGACCAGATTCATCCGGATCAACATTTGCTTAAAATGGACTTTCCAGGACTTAGAAAAACTTTCCATTTTCCTTATTTTTTTTTCCGATGTCACCTTTCTTTCTTTATTGTTTATTATTATGTGATGTTGTTATTTTGTTATTCTTTTCTGTCCTGCAAAAAAAACCCCAGAAAACTAATAAAAATTAAAAAAAAATTGAGATTCCTAGAGACTGTTTCTCTGTGCCTCTGCTCCGTTACATTGTATCACATGGTATTGGTCCAGATCTCTGCTGTTTCCCTGTGTCTCTGCTCCGTTACTTTGTATCACATGGTATTGGTGCAGATCTCTGCTGTTTCCTTGTGTCTCTGCTCCGTTACATTGTATTACACGGTATTGGTGCAGATCTCTGCTGTTTCCCTGTGTCTCTGCTCTGTTACATTGTATCACATGGTATTGGTGCAGATCTCTGCTGTTTCCCTGTGTCTCTGCTCTGTTACAATGTATCACACGGTATTGGTGAAGATCTCTGCTGTTTCCTTGTATCTCTGCTTTGTTACATTGTATCACATGGTATTGGAGCAGATCTCTGCTGTTTCCCTGTGTCTCTGCTCCGTTACATTGTATCACATGGTATTGGTGCAGATCTCTGCTGTTTCCCTGTGTCTCTGCTCTGTTACATTGTATCACATGGTATTGGTGAAGATCTCTGCTGTTTCCCTGTGTCTCTGCTTTGTTACATTGTATCACACGGTGTTGGTGCAGATCTCTGCTGTTTCCATGTATCTCTGCTCCGTTACATTGTATCACATGGTATTGGTGCAGATCTCTGCTGTTTCCCTGTGTCTCTGCTCTGTTACATTGTATCACATGGTATTGGTGAAGATCTCTGCTGTTTCCCTGTGTCTCTGCTCCGTTACATTGTATCACACGGTATTGGTGAAGATCTCTGCTGTTTCCCTTTGTCTTTGCTTTGTTACATTGTATCACATGGTATTGGTGCAGACCTCTGCTGTTTCCTTGTGTCTTTGCTTTGTTACAATGTATCACACGGTATTGGTGAAGATCTCTGCTGTTTCCCTATGTCTCTGCTTTGTTACATTATATCACACGGTATTGGAGCAGATCTCTGCTGTTTCCCTGTGTCTCTGCTCCGTTACATTGTATCACACGGTATTGGTGCAGATCTCTGCTGTTTCCATGTATCTCTGCTCCGTTACATTGTATCACATGGTATTGGTGAAGATCTCTGCTGTTTCCCTGTGTCTCTGCTCTGTTACATTGTATCACATGGTATTGGTGCAGATCTCTGCTGTTTCCCTGTGTCTCTGCTCCGTTACATTGTATCACATGGTATTGGTGAAGATCTCTGCTGTTTCCTTGTGTCTCTGCTCTGTTACATTGTATCACATGGTATTGGTGCAGATCTCTGCTGTTTCCCTGTGTCTCTGCTCTGTTACATTGTATCACATGGTATTGGTGCAGATCTCTGCTGTTTCCCTGTGTCTCTGCTCCGTTACATTGTATCACACGGTATTGGTGAAGATCTCTGCTGTTTCCCTTTGTCTTTGCTTTGTTACATTGTATCACATGGTATTGGTGCAGACCTCTGCTGTTTCCTTGTGTCTTTTCTTTGTTACAATGTATCACATGGTATTGGTGCAGACCTCTGCTGTTTCCTTGTGTCTTTTCTTTGTTACAATGTATCACACGGTATTGGTGCAGATCTCTGCTGTTTCCTTGTGTCTTTGCTCTGTTACAATGTATCACACGGTATTGGTGCAGATCTCTGCTGTTTCCTGTTATGCTATGACCCTAGTGACCTGGTCCTGTCTTTGCTTCCTGATACCTGCACCTGGTCCTGTCCTATGGGACTCCATGACCTGGTTCTTCCCGTTCCTGCCACGTTAGTGCTCCAGCTTCCGTGTACCCTGCCCTCCAGGTGGGTGCTCGGTCCAGTGGATCCACCTCCTGGGCCTACCAGTCCTCCCCGGCCCTCACAGTATGATCAGGCCCCGGATTCCGCTGAAGCACAGAAATCAGAGCTGGCTGAGCTGTGCCAGGAGCTGGAGCAACAGCGCGAAACCCTGAGCCGGATGCTGAAGTTCCTGGCGTCCGCGGACCACCGGTTATATGCGCTGCAGACCGCCGCCTCGTCTCAGTCCACGCAGCAACCAGTCTCCAGATTCGAACCAGTTGTCTCCACGGCCTCGCAACTTCGCCTTGCTGCTCCGCCTCGCTACGCAGGGGATCCCAAGTCCTGCCGAAGCTTCCTGAACCAGTGCTCCTTGCACTTCCAGTTGCTCCCGCACTTGTTCGTCTCAGACCAGGCCAAGGTGGCGTTCCTGATGTCACACCTGTAAGGTGAAGCCCTGGCCTGGATTAACCCCTTGTGGGAGAACGAGGACCTGATGACCACCGATATCCAGGAGTTCCTACGAGCCTTCCGGGGCACCTTCGACGAACCCGGACAAGCTACGCCAAGGGACCCAAACAGTCGGCCAGTATGCCATACAGTTCCGCACGCTCGCTTCAGATCTGGGCTGGAACAATGAGGCTTAACGGCGGCCTTTTGGGAGGGTCTCTCTGGTCGTATTAAAGACGAACTGGCTGGCCGTGACGTTCCCCGCACATTGGACGCTTTGATTTCCCTGCCCACCCGTATTGACCTCCGTTTTCTGGAGCGTGCCCAGGAGGTAGTCCGGGAGAAGCGACCACCTCGCCACGTCTTGCCCCCGCAGAAACCTACCGCACCCTCGTCCCTGCCTTTCCGCGAATCGTCACCAGAACCCATGCAAGTGGACCGTCTGACCCAAGCCAAGCAACGCCGTGCAGAACGGCTCGCCCGGGCCTGTGCTTCTATTGTGGAGACGGGTCACATATGCTTCGAACATGCCCTGAGAAACCTGGTAGATCCCAGGTCCAAGGGATGGTGGGAACCGCCACCCTTGCCACCGGAATCCCTTCAGTCCCAGTTAAACAGACGGTTCAGGTGACGACAGAGCGGACCCGGTTTTCGGCAGAGGCCCACATCGATTCCGGGGCAGCAGGCAACTTTATCCACCAGGCCATGGTAGACAAATACCAGGTCCCTGTCACTCTGCTGAAGAAGCCCCTCTGGCTCACCTCCGTAGACGGAAAACCGCTCTACGAGCCTGTCCGGTATACCACAGAGCCCGTGAACCTCCAGGTTGGCACTTCGCATACAGAGACCATCGCCTTCTATGTGATCCCGAGGATGGCTCCTGAGCTCCTGTTGGGTCTGCCCTGGCTGAAACTCCATGACCCTGTTATTAGTTGGCGCTCTGGCGCGATTACCCGCTGGAGTCCCTTGTGCCACGAAACCTGCCTGCAGCCTGTTCCTCAGCCCCTGGCACTTGACTCAGTCAAGCTGCAGGATCCTGAAGAAGAGACTACGCTATCCAGCGACGTTCCACCGCCCCAGGCATCTGAGACTTTGAGTCCACCGGCTACTGAGGATGAGACACTGTCCTGTACCTGGTCCGAGACGCTCGATCTGGTCGTCCAAGATTCCAGTCCTGCTTCTGACTGTCCTTCCCTTTCCGTTGCCTCCTTTGCCGCTGACATGGGTTCCCCGATACGTGACATAGTGGCCATGAAAACGGTCCAGGGTAAGCAGTCCTTCCTGGTTGATTGGGTGGATTGCAGTCCTGAGGCCCGGTCCTGGTTGTCACGGAAGTACGTTGCTGCCTCTCTTCGGTGCGCCTTCATGTCCCGGCCTCGGAGAAGGGGGCTTCAAGGGGGGGGGGGGACTGTTATGCTCCCGGTGTCCCAGCAGCGCTCCTTACCTACTGAGCCGGTTTCACCATCCAGGCACCGCTCCATACCCACTAATCAGATCGCACCTTCATTGCACCGCTCCGTGCTCACTGATCCAGTCTCACCATCGCACCACTGCTCCTTGCTCACTGATCCAGTCCATGCGTCCACCGGTCACACCTGCCGCTCCCGCTCTTGCTCCCCTGAGTCCTGTTCCAGGTCTCAGGAGTCTGACTCTGACTGATGCCTCTGTATAGGACCGGGCCGCGCCCACTCACCTGGTCTTATAGGCCCAGCACTGCTGCAGCAGGAAATGACCTGGGCCGGTGCTGGGTATATAGGACTGGCCTTCCCATGTGGGCGGGGCCTGATCATCGCTTGTGTTGCTTTGCTTTGTCTTGTGATCTAGGTGCTCAGGTCCTTTTGTTCCCGGTTCCTGTATTACTGCCTTAAAGTCCGCTGTGACCCTAGTGACCTGGTCCTGTCTTTGCTTCCTGATACCTGCACCTGTTCCTGTACTGTCCTATGGGACTCCATGACCCTGGTGACCTGGTTCTTCCCGTTCCTGCCACGTTAGTGCTCCAGCTACTGTGTACCCTGCCATCCAGGTGGGGTGCTCGGTCCAGTGGATCCACCTCCTGGGCCTACTAGTCCTCCCCGGCCCTCACAGTTAGGCCTCTGCCACACTCACGTGAAAATCACGCACGTGCCGAGAGACACGTATTTCCCCTGCGTGTTGCGTGCAGGTAAGTACGTGTCTCTGGTACGTGCGGGCCACGTGTGTTCTACGTGTGCTATCCGCGATAACACACGTAGAACCGGTAATTTACATACTCATGTGGTCCTTCCTGCTGTCCTTCCTGCTGTCCGCGCTGCTGTCCGTGGTGCTGATCCTCGGTCTCCAGCCCTCCCATCTCCCGCTGCTGCTGCCAGACAATGAAGTGAATATTCTATGAAAATAATGAGCGGCGGGTGGCAGCAGCGGCAGAGACAGGAGGGCTGGAGAAGGCAAGTAAATGTTTGGGTTTTTTTTCTCTGACACGTGTGTTTTCTCCGGCGCGTGTCACACGGGACCGCATCCACACTATACCCGTGTGGTACGGGTGCGGGCCGTGTGACACCCGTGCTGCCGGAGAAAACACTGACATGTCAGCGCTTTGAAAAACGCACACACGTACAAACGCACGCGGACACACGTTCCGTGTGGTTTTACGTGTGTGTGCCTGCTACAATAGGGTAGCATTGCTGTACGTGTCTCCGTGCCGCCGGTACGTGTAAAAAAATGACAAACACGTGCCGGCGGCACGGATGTGTGTCGCAGGCCTTACATTGTATCACACGGTGTTGGTGCAGATCTCTGCTGTTTCCCTGTGTCTCTGCTCCGTTACATTGTATCACACGGTATTGGTGCAGATCTCTGCTGTTTCCCTGTGTCTCTGCTCTGTTACATTGTATGACATGGTATTGGTGCAGATCTCTGCTGTTTCCCTGTGTCTCTGCTCCGTTACATTGTATCACACGGTATTGGTGCAGATCTCTGCTGTTTCCCTGTGTCTCTGCTCTGTTACATTGTATCACACGGTATTGGAGCAGATCTCTGCTGTTTCCCTGTGTCTCTGCTCCGTTACATTGTATCACACGGTATTGGTGCAGATCTCTGCTGTTTTCCTGTGTCTCTGCTCTGTTACATTGTATCACACGGTATTGGTGCAGATCTCTGCTGTTTCCCTGTGTCTCTGCTCTGTTACATTGTATCACACGGTATTGGTGCAGATCTCTGCTGTTTCCCTGTGTCTCTGCTCTGTTACATTGTATCACATGGTATTGGTGCAGATCTCTGCTGTTTCCCTGTGTCTCTGCTCTGTTACATTGTATCACACGGTATTGGTGCAGATCTCTGCTGTTTCCCTGTGTCTCTGCTCTGTTACATTGTATCACATGGTATTGGTGAAGATCTCTGCTGTTTCCCTGTGTCTCTGCTCTGTTACATTGTATCACATGGTATTGGTGCAGATCTCTGCTGTTTCCCTGTGTCTCTGCTCCGTTACATTGTATCACACGGTATTGGTGCAGATCTCTGCTGTTTCCCTGTGTCTCTGCTCTGTTACATTGTATGACATGGTATTGGTGCAGATCTCTGCTGTTTCCTTGTGTCTCTGCTCTGTTATATTGTATCACACGGTATTGGTGCAGATCTCTGCTGTTTCCCTGTGTCTCTGCTTTGTTACATTGTATCACACGGTATTGGTGCAGATCTCTGCTGTTTCCCTGTGTCTCTGCTCTGTTACATTGTATCACACGGTATTGGTGCAGATCTCTGCTGTTTTCCTGTGTCTCTGCTCTGTTACATTGTATCACATGGTATTGGTGCAGATCTCTGCTGTTTCCTTGTGTCTCTGCTCTGTTACATTGTATCACACGGTATTGGTGCAGATCTCTGCTGTTTCCCTGTGTCTCTGCTCTGTTACATTGTATCACACGGTATTGGTGCAGATCTCTGCTGTTTCCCTGTGTCTCTGCTCTGTTACATTGTATCACACGGTATTGGTGCAGATCTCTGCTGTTTCCCTTTGTCTTTGCTTTGTTACATTGTATCACATGGTATTGGTGCAGACCTCTGCTGTTTCCTTGTGTCTTTGCTTTGTTACAATGTATCACACGGTATTGGTGAAGATCTCTGCTGTTTCCCTATGTCTCTGCTTTGTTACATTATATCACACGGTATTGGTGCAGATCTCTGCTGTTTCCATGTATCTCTGCTCCGTTACATTGTATCACATGGTATTGGTGAAGATCTCTGCTGTTTCCCTGTGTCTCTGCTCTGTTACATTGTATCACATGGTATTGGTGCAGATCTCTGCTGTTTCCCTGTGTCTCTGCTCCGTTACATTGTATCACATGGTATTGGTGAAGATCTCTGCTGTTTCCTTGTGTCTCTGCTCTGTTACATTGTATCACATGGTATTGGTGCAGATCTCTGCTGTTTCCCTGTGTCTCTGCTCTGTTACATTGTATCACATGGTATTGGTGCAGATCTCTGCTGTTTCCCTGTGTCTCTGCTCCGTTACATTGTATCACACGGTATTGGTGAAGATCTCTGCTGTTTCCCTTTGTCTTTGCTTTGTTACATTGTATCACATGGTATTGGTGCAGACCTCTGCTGTTTCCTTGTGTCTTTTCTTTGTTACAATGTATCACATGGTATTGGTGCAGACCTCTGCTGTTTCCTTGTGTCTTTTCTTTGTTACAATGTATCACACGGTATTGGTGCAGATCTCTGCTGTTTCCTTGTGTCTTTGCTCTGTTACAATGTATCACACGGTATTGGTGCAGATCTCTGCTGTTTCCTGTTATGCTATGACCCTAGTGACCTGGTCCTGTCTTTGCTTCCTGATACCTGCACCTGGTCCTGTCCTATGGGACTCCATGACCTGGTTCTTCCCGTTCCTGCCACGTTAGTGCTCCAGCTTCCGTGTACCCTGCCCTCCAGGTGGGTGCTCGGTCCAGTGGATCCACCTCCTGGGCCTACCAGTCCTCCCCGGCCCTCACAGTATGATCAGGCCCCGGATTCCGCTGAAGCACAGAAATCAGAGCTGGCTGAGCTGTGCCAGGAGCTGGAGCAACAGCGCGAAACCCTGAGCCGGATGCTGAAGTTCCTGGCGTCCGCGGACCACCGGTTATATGCGCTGCAGACCGCCGCCTCGTCTCAGTCCACGCAGCAACCAGTCTCCAGATTCGAACCAGTTGTCTCCACGGCCTCGCAACTTCGCCTTGCTGCTCCGCCTCGCTACGCAGGGGATCCCAAGTCCTGCCGAGGCTTCCTGAACCAGTGCTCCTTGCACTTCCAGTTGCTCCCGCACTTGTTCGTCTCAGACCAGGCCAAGGTGGCGTTCCTGATGTCACACCTGTAAGGTGAAGCCCTGGCCTGGATTAACCCCTTGTGGGAGAACGAGGACCTGATGACCACCGATATCCAGGAGTTCCTACGAGCCTTCCGGGGCACCTTCGACGAACCCGGACAAGCTACGCCAAGGGACCCAAACAGTCGGCCAGTATGCCATACAGTTCCGCACGCTCGCTTCAGATCTGGGCTGGAACAATGAGGCTTAACGGCGGCCTTTTGGGAGGGTCTCTCTGGTCGTATTAAAGACGAACTGGCTGGCCGTGACGTTCCCCGCACATTGGACGCTTTGATTTCCCTGCCCACCCGTATTGACCTCCGTTTTCTGGAGCGTGCCCAGGAGGTAGTCCGGGAGAAGCGACCACCTCGCCACGTCTTGCCCCCGCAGAAACCTACCGCACCCTCGTCCCTGCCTTTCCGCGAATCGTCACCAGAACCCATGCAAGTGGACCGTCTGACCCAAGCCAAGCAACGCCGTGCAGAACGGCTCGCCCGGGGCCTGTGCTTCTATTGTGGAGACGGGTCACATATGCTTCGAACATGCCCTGAGAAACCTGGTAGATCCCAGGTCCAAGGGATGGTGGGAACCGCCACCCTTGCCACCGGAATCCCTTCAGTCCCAGTTAAACAGACGGTTCAGGTGACGACAGAGCGGACCCGGTTTTCGGCAGAGGCCCACATCGATTCCGGGGCAGCAGGCAACTTTATCCACCAGGCCATGGTAGACAAATACCAGGTCCCTGTCACTCTGCTGAAGAAGCCCCTCTGGCTCACCTCCGTAGACGGAAAACCGCTCTACGAGCCTGTCCGGTATACCACAGAGCCCGTGAACCTCCAGGTTGGCACTTCGCATACAGAGACCATCGCCTTCTATGTGATCCCGAGGATGGCTCCTGAGCTCCTGTTGGGTCTGCCCTGGCTGAAACTCCATGACCCTGTTATTAGTTGGCGCTCTGGCGCGATTACCCGCTGGAGTCCCTTGTGCCACGAAACCTGCCTGCAGCCTGTTCCTCAGCCCCTGGCACTTGACTCAGTCAAGCTGCAGGATCCTGAAGAAGAGACTACGCTATCCAGCGACGTTCCACCGCCCCAGGCATCTGAGACTTTGAGTCCACCGGCTACTGAGGATGAGACACTGTCCTGTACCTGGTCCGAGACGCTCGATCTGGTCGTCCAAGATTCCAGTCCTGCTTCTGACTGTCCTTCCCTTTCCGTTGCCTCCCTTGCCGCTGACATGGGTTCCCCGATACGTGACATAGTGGCCATGAAAACGGTCCAGGGTAAGCAGTCCTTCCTGGTTGATTGGGTGGATTGCAGTCCTGAGGCCCGGTCCTGGTTGTCACGGAAGTACGTTGCTGCCTCTCTTCGGTGCGCCTTCATGTCCCGGCCTCGGAGAAGGGGGCTTCAAGGGGGGGGGGGGGACTGTTATGCTCCCGGTGTCCCAGCAGCGCTCCTTACCTACTGAGCCGGTTTCACCATCCAGGCACCGCTCCATACCCACTAATCAGATCGCACCTTCATTGCACCGCTCCGTGCTCACTGATCCAGTCTCACCATCGCACCACTGCTCCTTGCTCACTGATCCAGTCCATGCGTCCACCGGTCACACCTGCCGCTCCCGCTCTTGCTCCCCTGAGTCCTGTTCCAGGTCTCAGGAGTCTGACTCTGACTGATGCCTCTGTATAGGACCGGGCCGCGCCCACTCACCTGGTCTTATAGGCCCAGCACTGCTGCAGCAGGAAATGACCTGGGCCGGTGCTGGGTATATAGGACTGGCCTTCCCATGTGGGCGGGGCCTGATCATCGCTTGTGTTGCTTTGCTTTGTCTTGTGATCTAGGTGCTCAGGTCCTTTTGTTCCCGGTTCCTGTATTACTGCCTTAAAGTCCGCTGTGACCCTAGTGACCTGGTCCTGTCTTTGCTTCCTGATACCTGCACCTGTTCCTGTACTGTCCTATGGGACTCCATGACCCTGGTGACCTGGTTCTTCCCGTTCCTGCCACGTTAGTGCTCCAGCTACTGTGTACCCTGCCATCCAGGTGGGGTGCTCGGTCCAGTGGATCCACCTCCTGGGCCTACTAGTCCTCCCCGGCCCTCACAGTTAGGCCTCTGCCACACTCACGTGAAAATCACGCACGTGCCGAGAGACACGTATTTCCCCTGCGTGTTGCGTGCAGGTAAGTACGTGTCTCTGGTACGTGCGGGCCACGTGTGTTCTACGTGTGCTATCCGCGATAACACACGTAGAACCGGTAATTTACATACTCATGTGGTCCTTCCTGCTGTCCTTCCTGCTGTCCGCGCTGCTGTCCGTGGTGCTGATCCTCGGTCTCCAGCCCTCCCATCTCCCGCTGCTGCTGCCAGACAATGAAGTGAATATTCTATGAAAATAATGAGCGGCGGGTGGCAGCAGCGGCAGAGACAGGAGGGCTGGAGAAGGCAAGTAAATGTTTGGGTTTTTTTTCTCTGACACGTGTGTTTTCTCCGGCGCGTGTCACACGGGACCGCATCCACACTATACCCGTGTGGTACGGGTGCGGGCCGTGTGACACCCGTGCTGCCGGAGAAAACACTGACATGTCAGCGCTTTGAAAAACGCACACACGTACAAACGCACGCGGACACACGTTCCGTGTGGTTTTACGTGTGTGTGCCTGCTACAATAGGGTAGCATTGCTGTACGTGTCTCCGTGCCGCCGGTACGTGTAAAAAAATGACAAACACGTGCCGGCGGCACGGATGTGTGTCGCAGGCCTTACATTGTATCACACGGTGTTGGTGCAGATCTCTGCTGTTTCCCTGTGTCTCTGCTCCGTTACATTGTATCACACGGTATTGGTGCAGATCTCTGCTGTTTCCCTGTGTCTCTGCTCTGTTACATTGTATGACATGGTATTGGTGCAGATCTCTGCTGTTTCCCTGTGTCTCTGCTCTGTTACATTGTATCACACGGTATTGGAGCAGATCTCTGCTGTTTCCCTGTGTCTCTGCTCCGTTACATTGTATCACACGGTATTGGTGCAGATCTCTGCTGTTTCCCTGTGTCTCTGCTCTGTTACATTGTATGACATGGTATTGGTGCAGATCTCTGCTGTTTCCTTGTGTCTCTGCTCTGTTATATTGTATCACACGGTATTGGTGCAGATCTCTGCTGTTTCCCTGTGTCTCTGCTTTGTTACATTGTATCACACGGTATTGGTGCAGATCTCTGCTGTTTCCCTGTGTCTCTGCTCTGTTACATTGTATCACACGGTATTGGTGCAGATCTCTGCTGTTTTCCTGTGTCTCTGCTCTGTTACATTGTATCACATGGTATTGGTGCAGATCTCTGCTGTTTCCTTGTGTCTCTGCTCTGTTACATTGTATCACACGGTATTGGTGCAGATCTCTGCTGTTTCCCTGTGTCTCTGCTCTGTTACATTGTATCACACGGTATTGGTGCAGATCTCTGCTGTTTCCCTGTGTCTCTGCTCTGTTACATTGTATCACATGGTATTGGTGCAGATCTCTGCTGTTTCCTTGTGTCTCTGCTCCGTTACATTGTATCACACGGTATTGGTGCAGATCTCTGCTGTTTCCTTGTGTCTCTGCTCCGTTACATTGTATCACACGGTATTGGTGCAGATCTCTGCTGTTTCCCTGTGTCTCTGCTCTGTTACATTGTATCACACGGTATTGGTGCAGATCTCTGCTGTTTCCCTGTGTCTCTGCTCTGTTACATTGTATCACATGGTATTGGTGCAGATCTCTGCTGTTTCCCTGTGTCTCTGTTCTGTTACATTGTATCACACGGTATTGGTGCAGATCTCTGCTGTTTCCCTGTGTCTCTGCTCCGTTACATTGTATCACACGGTATTGGTGCAGATCTCTGCTGTTTCCCTGTGTCTCTGCTCTGTTACATTGTATCACACAGTATTGGTGCAGATCTCTGCTGTTTCCCTGTGTCTCTGCTCCGTTACATTGTATCACACGGTATTGGTGCAGATCTCTGCTGTTTCCCTGTGTCTCTGCTCTGTTACATTGTTCACACGGTATTGGAGCAGATCTCTGCTGTTTCCCTGTGTCTCTGCTCCGTTACATTGTATCACACGGTATTGGTGCAGATCTCTGCTGTTTCCCTGTGTATCTGCTTTGTTACATTGTATCACATAGTATTGGTGCAGATCTCTGCTGTTTCCTTGCGTCTCTGCTCTGTTACATTGTATCACACGGTATTGGTGCAGATCTCTGCTGTTTCCTTGTGTCTCTGCTCTGTTACATTGTATCACACGGTATTGGTGCAGATCTCTGCTGTTTCTCTGTGCCTCTGCTCCGTTACATTGTATCACATGGTATTGGTGCAGATCTCTGCTGTTTCCTTGTGTCTCTGCTCTGTTACATTGTATCACACGGTATTGGTGCAGATCTCTGCTGTTTCCCTGTGTCTCTGCTCTGTTACATTGTATCACACGGTATTGGAGCAGATCTCTGCTGTTTCCCTGTGTCTCTGCTCCGTTACATTGTATCACACGGTATTGGTGCAGATCTCTGCTGTTTCCCTGTGTATCTGCTTTGTTACATTGTATCACATAGTATTGGTGCAGATCTCTGCTGTTTCCCTGTGTCTCTGCTCCGTTACATTGTATCACACGGTATTGGTGCAGATCTCTGCTGTTTCCCTGTGTATCTGCTTTGTTACATTGTATCACATAGTATTGGTGCAGATCTCTGCTGTTTCCCTGTGTCTCTGCTCTGTTACATTGTATCACACGGTATTGGTGCAGATCTCTGCTGTTTCCCTGTGTCTCTGCTTTGTTACATTGTATCACATAGTATTGGTGCAGATCTCTGCTGTTTCCCTGTATCTCTGCTTTGTTACATTGTATCACACGGTATTGGTGCAGATCTCTGCTGTCTCCCTGTGTCTCTGCTCTGTTACATTGTATCACACGGTATTGGAGCAGATCTCTGCTGTTTCCCTGTGTCTCTGCTCTGTTACATTGTATCACACGGTATTGGTGCAGATCTCTGCTGTTTCCCTGTGTCTCTGCTCTGTTACATTGTATCACACGGTATTGGTGCAGATATCTGCTGTTTCCCTGTATCTCTGCTCTGTTACATTGTATCACACGGTATTGGTGCAGATCTCTGCTGTTTCCCTGTGTCTCTGCTCTGTTACATTGTATCACACGGTATTGGTGCAGATCTCTGCTGTTTCCCTGTGTCTCTGCTCTGTTACATTGTATCACACGGTATTGGAGCAGATCTTTGCTGTTTCCCTGTGTCTCTGCTTTGTTACATTGTATCACACGGTATTGGTGCAGATCGCTGCTGTTTCCCTGTGTCTCTGCTCTGTTACATTGTATCACACGGTATTGGTGCAGATCTCTGCTGTTTCTCTGTGTCTCTGCTCCGTTACATTGTATCACACGGTATTGGTGCAGATCTCTGCTGTTTCCTTGTGTCTCTGCTCCGTTACATTGTATCACATGGTATTGGAGCAGATCTCTGCTGTTTCCCTGTGTCTCTGCTCCGTTACATTGTATCACATGGTATTGGAGCAGATCTCTGCTGTTTCTTGTTTAATATCACCCGCTGGCTGTTCATGTCGGAGCTCGGTGCCAGGTCCGGATATTCACGGCTAAATATTGGCAGACGTTTCACAAAGCACATTTCCATTTATCAAAAATGAGAGAAATCAAATCATTAATCAGGAAGAAGAAATCACTGAAACCTGAAAGACTGAAGCACGGACTGAAAATGGCTAAAACAGCCAGAATGTAACAACAGCGCAATAAACCACGCACTAAGTAATGAAAAGGATGGAATCCTCCAAGAATGTAACAAAAACAGCTTTATTCAATGCACAACATAACTGGGGAGACGAAGCCCCCGTCCTATGGCCCCTTCTTTCCGCCACTTATTAATGTTGTAATTATAGAGGGGCGAATAGTGAAATATTCGGGTTTGGATTCTTCGTACAAATAACGAATCTAATGCAGGTTTATGGGAAACTCAATTATCTGGAGGAGCCGGGAAGTCGGGATAGGAGGCTGCAAAAATGCCGCAATGGGTGAACAACTGCTGGAACTGAATGGGAACCGCCTGGGCAAGATGCCGGGATGCCTCTGACTCACAGCCGGCCTATAGGCATAATATTGCCAGAGTATAATGCGGATTACAGCAGAATTACACTCACTGAGGTTCCCACGGCTGTAACTCTACTTCCTGGTCCGATCATTAAACCTCATGAATATGCACTGCTTCCCCCGCCCACCCTTTGTGTCGGCGTCTGTGATTGGTCGCCCTTACAATAGCTGAATGAATCAGGAATTAGAGTGTAGAAATAAATATCATTTGAAAAAATGATACCAGCGCAGATAAAGCAGACGGCTGCAGGCCCCAGCCCCCAGCTGTGTGCATTATCTTTGTATCAAAATACGAGGTCCCCAGGCCTTTATTTTTGTTAACTATTTAAAAAAATAATTAAAAAAAACAAACACGTGAGGTCCCTTCTATCACTCGCTGTAATGTAGATGCTGCGGAGAGTCGATAATAAAACAGTATAAAAAAAAATATACATGATACCAGTATGATACACCAGCGCATTTCACCAACACAGTGCACCACTGTCCTGGCAGTCACCTGTACGGCATAATAATACGCAAGTATAAAGCACTGATATAATACACCAGTATATTCTATAGCACCACAATGTATGTATTACATGTTCCCTGGTCTGATTTCCCCACATAATGCAGAAAATGTAATGACCTCACTGTGCCCGGACCCACTAATCTCGTCCTAGCATGGTAGTGCCCACTCATCACTAGTTACCAGTACTGAGCACCCGAGCATGGTAGTGCCCACTCATCACTAGTTACCAGTACTGAGCACCTGAGCATGGTAGTGCCCGCTCATCACTAGTTACCAGTACTGAGCACCTGAGCATGGTAGTGCCCGCTCATGAGTAGTTGCCAGTACTGAGCACCTGAGCATGGTAGTGCCCGGTCATCACTAGTTACCAGTACTGAGCACCTGAGCATGGTAGTGCTCACTCATCACTAGTTACCAGTACTGAGCACCCGAGCATGGTAGTGCCCGCTCATCACTAGTTACCAGTACTGAGCACCCGAGCATGGTAGTGCCCACTCATCACTAGTTACCAGTACAGAGCACCTGAGCATGGTAGTGCCCGCTCATCACTAGTTACCAGTACTGAGCACCTGAGCATGGTAGTGCTCACTCATCACTAGTTACCAGTACTGAGCACCCGAGCATGGTAGTGCCCGCTCATCACTAGTTACCAGTACTGAGCACCCGAGCATGGTAGTGCTCACTCATCACTAGTTACCAGTACTGAGCACCCGAGCATGGTAGTGCCCGCTCATCACTAGTTACCAGTACTGAGCACCCGAGCATGGTAGTGCCCACTCATCACTAGTTACCAGTACTGAGCACCCGAGCATGGTAGTGCCCGCCCATCACTAGTTACCAGTACTGAGCACCTGAGCATGGTAGTGCCCACTCATCACTAGTTACCAGTACAGAGCACCTGAGCATGGTAGTGCCCGCTCATCACTAGTTACCAGTACTGAGCACCTGAGCATGGTAGTGCCCACTCATCACTAGTTACCAGTACTGAGCACCCGAGCATGGTAGTGCCCGCTCATCACTAGTTACCAGTACTGAGCACCTGAGCATGGTAGTGCCCGCTCATCACTAGTTACCAGTACTAAGCACCTGAGCATGGTAGTGCCCGCCCATCACTAGTTACCAGTACTGAGCACCTGAGCATGGTAGTACCCGCTCATCACTAGTTACCAGTACTGAGCACCTGAGCATGGTAGTGCCCGCTCATCACTAGTTACCAGTACTGAGCACTCGAGCATGGTAGTGCCCACTCATCACTAGTTACCAGTACTGATCACCCGAGCATGGTAGTGCCCGCTCATCACTAGTTACCAGTACTGAGCACCCGAGCATGGTAGTGCTCGCTCATCACTAGTTACCAGTACTGAGCACCCGAGCATGGTAGTGCTCACTCATCACTAGTTACCAGTACTGAGCACCCGAGCATGGTAGTGCTCACTCATCACTAGTTACCAGTACTGAGCACCCGAGCATGGTAGTGCCCGCTCATCACTAGTTACCAGTACTGAGCACCCGAGCATGGTAGTGCCCGCTCATCACTAGTTACCAGTACTGAGCACCCGAGCATGGTAGTGCCCGCTCATCACTAGTTACCAGTACTGAGCACCTGAGCATGGTAGTGCCCGCTCATCACTAGTTACCAGTACTAAGCACCTGAGCATGGTAGTGCCCGCCCATCACTAGTTACCAGTACTGAGCACCTGAGCATGGTAGTGCCCGCTCATCACTAGTTACCAGTACTGAGCACCTGAGCATGGTAGTGCCCGCTCATCACTAGTTACCAGTACTGAGCACCCGAGCATGGTAGTGCCCGCTCATCACTAGTTACCAGTACTGAGCACCCGAGCATGGTAGTGCCCACTCATCACTAGTTACCAGTACAGAGCACCTGAGCATGGTAGTGCCCGCTCATCACTAGTTACCAGTACTGAGCACCTGAGCATGGTAGTGCTCACTCATCACTAGTTACCAGTACTGAGCACCCGAGCATGGTAGTGCCCGCTCATCACTAGTTACCAGTACTGAGCACCCGAGCATGGTAGTGCCCACTCATCACTAGTTACCAGTACTGAGCACCCGAGCATGGTAGTGCCCGCCCATCACTAGTTACCAGTACTGAGCACCTGAGCATGGTAGTGCCCACTCATCACTAGTTACCAGTACAGAGCACCTGAGCATGGTAGTGCCCGCTCATCACTAGTTACCAGTACTGAGCACCTGAGCATGGTAGTGCCCACTCATCACTAGTTACCAGTACTGAGCACCCGAGCATGGTAGTGCCCGCTCATCACTAGTTACCAGTACTGAGCACCTGAGCATGGTAGTGCCCGCTCATCACTAGTTACCAGTACTAAGCACCTGAGCATGGTAGTGCCCGCCCATCACTAGTTACCAGTACTGAGCACCTGAGCATGGTAGTGCCCGCTCATCACTAGTTACCAGTACTGAGCACCTGAGCATGGTAGTGCCCGCTCATCACTAGTTACCAGTACTGAGCACTCGAGCATGGTAGTGCCCACTCATCACTAGTTACCAGTACTGATCACCCGAGCATGGTAGTGCCCGCTCATCACTAGTTACCAGTACTGAGCACCCGAGCATGGTAATGCCCGCTCATCACTAGTTACCAGTACTGAGCACCCGAGCATGGTAGTGCCCGCTCATCACGTTACCAGTACTGATCTCGTCCTAGCATGGTAGTGCCCGCTCATCACTAGTTACCAGTACTGAGCACCAAAGCATGGTAGTGCCCGCTCATCACTAGTTACCAGTACTGAGCACCAAAGCATGGTAGTGCCCGCTCATCACTAGTTACCAGTACTGAGCACCAAAGCATGGTAGTGCCCGCTCATCACTAGTTACCAGTACTGAGCACCTGAGCATGGTAGTGCCCGCTCATCACTAGTTACCAGTACTGAGCACCTGAGCATGGTAGTGCCCGCTCATCACTAGTTAGCAGTACAGAGCACCCGAGTATGGTAGTGCCCGCTCATCACTAGTTACCAGTACTGAGCACCTGAGCATGGTAGTGCCCGCTCATCACTAGTTAGCAGTAAAGAGCACCCGAGTATGGTAATGCCCGCTCATCACTAGTTACCAATACTGAGCACCCGAGCATGGTAGTGCCCGATCATCACTAGTTACCAGTACAGAGCACCCGAGCATGGTAGTGCCCGCTCATCACTAGTTACCAGTACTGAGCACCTGAGCATGGTAGTGCCCGCTCATCACTAGTTACCAGTACAGAGCACCTGAGCATGGTAGTGCCCGCTCATCACTAGTTAGCAGTACAGAGCACCCGAGTATGGTAATGCCCGCTCATCACTAGTTACCAGTACAGAGCACCCGAGCATAGTAGTGCCCGCTCATCACTAGTTACCAGTACTGAGCACCTGAGCATGGTAGTGCCCGCTCATCACTAGTTACCAGTACATAGCACCTGAGCATGGTAGTGCCCGCTCATCACTAGTTAGCAGTACAGAGCACCCGAGTATGGTAATGCCCGCTCATCACTAGTTACCATTACTGAGCACCTGAGCATGGTAGTGCCCGCTCATCACTAGTTAGCAGTACAGAGCACCCGAGCATGGTAGTGCCCGCTCATCACTAGTTACCAGTACTGAGCACCTGAGCATGGTAGTGCCCGCTCATCACTAGTTACCAGTACAGAGCACCTGAGCATGGAAGTGCCCGCTCATCACTAGTTACCAGTACTGAGCACCTGAGCATGGTAGTGCCCGCTCATCACTAGTTACGAGTACTGAGCACCCGAGCATGGTAGTGCCCACTCATCACTAGTTACCAGTACAGAGCACCCGAGCATGGTAGTGCCCGCTCATCACTAATGGGGTGTTTTCATTTGCTATCTGTGGCGCCCTGGACAAGCCAGGGGCCACAGGTAACAACACACACACACCCCTACCCCCAGCAGTTCACAGCAGTCATCCCCAGTGAGACCTGATTTCTTCCCTCGGGTTCAGACAGACACACCAGGTGGGCGGAGTTAAGCAGATAGACACGCCCACCGAGGAGTCTAGCTGGCCTGAGGCAGGAAACTAGTTCAGACAAGTCCAGGCAGAGGAAGAGAGAGGAGGACTGCAGAGAGGCAGACGCAGTCTGGGGTCTAGGTTGGAGCCTAGGGCCCTCGTGTAGCCAGTCAGGCAGACGGTAGTGGCCGTCTGCAGGAGCCGGGAAGACAGTCTTGGTGGAACCGTAGGTAGCCGGGACAGGGTAGTGGCCCGTCCGGTACCAAACCGGGGAACCAGCTGGAAACCGGAGCACAGGAGGAGCGTACAAGGAGGTGCAGGAAAGGACTCACAATACCAACCCGGGGTCAGGGGAAAAACACCGCAGCCGCCTGTGGGACCCGTCCATCCAGCTGTTTGTTTTACGAGAGACTTTGCATATCTTTGTGGCTGAGTGAGTACTACCGTGCCGTCCGGCACCGCGCTGCGCAGTCCAAGCGCCCCCTGCACCTTGCAAACCCTGCTTCCCCGTTACCTCAACCGGGCCCGGGGACCACCAACCCCCCTACCCACGGAGGGGGAAAACATCTCAGCTGCTCCCTAACAACGCTCCCGGGATCCCCGTCACCAGCAGCGGTGGTGCCCACCTTCACCACAAACTGTGGGTGACGTCACGGACCAAATCCCCAAACTAAACCACCCCTTTCACTCACGGGCGAGGAGCGCCGCTCGAGTCCCCGGATCCGGCCCACCGCTCGAGCCACCGAGCAGCAGCAGCAGCCGGACCCGAGCGCCAGCGAGAGCGCAGCAGCGACGGCTGCCTCCCCGCCCGCGACAACTTGGCGTCACGAACAGGATCTTACCGTTCTACCGGCTGGTAGAAGTGCGCCTTGTGTCCCGCCGGTGGTATCCGGCCGAAAAATTTCAGAAGCCGCCATCTTGGGCACGAAGATTTTCCCGCTCAAGCGTCTTCTCGAGCAGTGGAGGCGCGAAAGCCGAAGCCCCACCCCTGAAGAGGAGGTGCTGAGAAAAGACCAAGGGGGGCGGATGGCGTCCGGCTGCATGTAAACCGAGGCCATAAAAGCAGGGACGCCAGGACTCTGCACCCGTCTGGTTCCTGGAAGCAGTAGCCGCAACCCCGATGACAGCTCACCCGGCTCCGTCAGTCCGCCCGGCCGCAACGGTGATGACGTCGGCTCCGGCAGTCCGCCCGGCCGCAACGGTGATGATGTCGGCTCCGGCCGCAGCGGAGGCGACACCCGACCGGAAGTCTACCCCAGATGCGGTGCCAGCCGCTCCCAGGTACCCTGTCCCGGCTGTGGCATGGCCGGAGTGCACCTGCAGAGAGGAGCAGGCCAGTGAGAGATGGGGACCTCGGCAGTTAGCGAGGCCGGTTGTAGCCGGCGCCGAGGGCATCCGAGTGGGCCTGGCTCCTGAGCAGGAGGCAGAGCACCGAACCCGTGCCCTGTACTGGGAGTGGCAGCAGCGGTGGTAGCGTAGCATGGACGGCTACCCGCAAGTTTAACATTGACTGTTTTATGGACTGTCACCCCTGTTGAACATCCTCAAGTTCCGGAGGGGGCCGTCTTCACCGCAGGTGGGGTGGTGGCAGAACAGTTTAAAGTTGAAGTAATGTGCCTCCTGTTAAGGGAAGATTTCTAAATATGCCTGTTTTATCTTTTTGCAGTTGAAAAATAAAACCAGTGATGGACGGGCAGCCCGCGGACGGTCTGCATTTAACCAAGGGGGAATGTGGCGCCCTGGACTAGCCAGGTCGTCACAGGTAACAACACACACCCCCACCCTCAGCAGTTCACAGCAGTCATCCCCAGTGAGACCTGATTTCTTCCCTCGGGTTCAGACAGACACACCAGGTGGGCGGAGTCAGGCAGATGGGCACGCCCACCGAGGAGTCTAGCTGGCCTGAGGCAGAAAACAAGTTCAGACAAGTCCAGGCAGAGGAAGAGAGAGGAGGTCTGCAGAGAGGCAGACGCAGTCTGGGGCCTAGGTTGGAGCCTAGGGCCCTCGTGTAGCCAGTCAGGCAGACGGTAGTGGCCGTCTGCGGGAGCCGGGAAGACAGTCTTGGTGGAACCGTAGGTAGCGGGACAGGGTGGTGGCCCGTCCGGTACCAAACCGGGGAACCAGCTGGAAATCGGAGCACAGGAGGAGCGTACAAGGAGGTGCAGGAAAGGACTCACAATACCAACCCGGGGTCAGGGAAAAAACACCGCAGCCGCCTGTGGGACCCGTCCATCCAGCCGTTTGTTTTACGAGAGGCTTTGCATATCTTTGTGGCTGAGTGAGTACTACCGTGCCGTCCGGCACCACGCTGCGCAGTCCAAGCGCCTCCTGCACCTTGCCAACCCTGCCTCCCCGTCACCTCAACCGGGCCCTGGGACCACCAACCCCCTACCCACGGAGGGGGAAAACATCTCAACGGCTCCCTAACAACGCTCCCGGGATCCCCGTCACCAGCAGTGGTGGTGCCCACCTTCACCACAAACCGTCGGTGGCGTCACGGATCAAATCCCCAAACCAAACCACCCCTTTCACTCACGGGCGAGGAGCGCCGCTCGAGTCCCTGGATCCGGCCCACCGCTCGAGCCACCGAGCAGCAGCAGCAGCCGGACCTGAGCGCCAGCGAGAGCGCAGCAGCGACGGCTGCCTCCCCGCCCGCGACATATCCAGTACACATCACCAGGGTATACCCCCTATATGATTTGGGGGGTCAGACTCCCGGGATGCACACTGATCCTGAAGGTGAAGGGGCAGCACACAGAGGTCAGGGCTCTGCTGGGCAGGTTAAGCCATGGTGGAGCTGCGGCAGTAAATCCTGTAGTGTCCCACCAGACAGCGTCACTCTGATTTATTCCACATTCCCCCTTTATTTTTATTAACACGACCTTAAGAACACCCCATAAAAATATCAAATTAAACTAATCACAGGAGAGATTGTGGCCCGTTCTGTCATTAGCCGCGGCCCTGCCAATTGTCCCATTATTTATCGGTCACTCTTAATAGAATTGACCCTGAAGGCATCAGCCAGGAATCCTCGCAGAGCCACGCCGCAGAACAAAGGACGGAGCCGCCGGAGAAAGGACGGAGCCGCCGGAGAATCTGTCTAATAAGCAAATTATATCCTCAGAAATAACAGAACGACAGTCACAGGTCAGCAGTGGAGCATGCAGTCCCATGTAACACCACAGATAACACAGTGATAAGTACAGATAATGTACTAGATGTCACCTGCAGTCCTATGTAACACCACAGATAACACAGTGATATCTCTCTGAGTACAGATAATGTAGTAGATGTCACCTGCAGTCCTATGTAACACCACAGATAACACAGTGATATCTCTCTGAGTACAGATAATGTAGTAGAAGTCACCTGCAGTCCTATGTAACACCACAGATAACACAGTGATATCTCTGAGTACAGATAATGTAGTAGATGTCACCTGCAGTCCTATGTAACACCACAGATAACAGTGATATCTCTGAGTACAGATAATGTAGTGGATGTCACCTGCAGTCCTATGTAACACCACAGATAACACAGTGATATCTCTGAGTACAGATAATGTAGTAGATGTCACCTGCAGTCCCATGTAACACCACAGATAACACAGTGATATTTCTCTGAGTACAGATAATGTACTAGATGTCACCTGCAGTCCCATGTAACACCACAGATAACACAGTGATATTTCTCTGAGTACAGATAATGTACTAGATGTCACCTGCAGTCCTATGTAACACCACAGATAACACAGTGATATCTCTGAGTACAGATAATGTAGTAGATGTCACCTGCAGTCCTATGTAACACCACAGATAACACAGTGATATCTCTGAGTACAGATAATGTAGTAGATGTCACCTGCAGTCCTATGTAACACCACAGATAACAGTGATATCTCTGAGTACAGAAAATGTAGTAGATGTCCCCTGCAGTCCTATGTAACACCACAGATAACACAGTGATATCTCTGAGGACAGATAATGTAGTAGATGTCACCTGCAGTCCTATGTAACACCACAGATAACACAGTGATATCTCTGAGTACAGATAATGTGGTAGATGTCACCTGCAGTCCTATGTAACACTACAGATAACACAGTGATAAGTCTGAGTACAGATAATGTAGTAGATGTCACCTGCAGTCCTATGTAACACCACAGATAACACAGTGATATCTGAGTACAGATAATGTAGTAGATGTCACCTGCAGTCCTATGTAACACCACAGATAAGACGGATACCTCTGAGTACAGATAATGTAGTAGATGTCGCCTGCAGTCCCATGTAACACCACAGATAACACAGTGATATCTCTGAGTACAGATAATGTAGTAGATGTCACCTGCAGTCCTATGTAACACCACAGATAACACAGTGATATCTCTGAGTACAGATAATGTAGTAGATGTCACCTGCAGTCCTATGTAACACCACAGATAACACAGTGATATCTCTGAGTACAGATAATGTAGATGTCACCTGCAGTCCTATGTAACACCACAGATAACACAGTGATATCTCTGAGTACAGATAATGTAGTAGATGTCACCTGCAGTCCTATGTAACACCACAGATAACACAGTGATATCTCTGAGTACAGATAATGTAGTAGATGTCACCTGCAGTCCTATGTAACACCACAGATAACACAGTGATATCTGAGTACAGATAATGTAGTAGATGTCACCTGCAGTCCTATGTAACACCACAGATAACACAGTGATATCTCTCTCAGTACAGATAATGTAGTAGATGTCACCTGCAGTCCTATGTAACACCACAGATAACACAGTGATATCTGAGTACAGATAATGTAGTAGATGTCACCTGCAGTCCTATGTAACACCACAGATAACACAGTGATATCTCTGAGTACAGATAATGTAGTAGATGTCACCGGCAGTCCTATGTAACACCACAGATAACACAGTGATATCTCTGAGTACAGATAATGTACTAGATGTCACCTGCAGTCCTATGTAACACCACAGATAACACAGTGATATCTCTGAGTACAGATAATGGAGTAGATGTCACCTGCAGTCCTATGTAACACCACAGATAACACAGTGATATCTCTGAGTACAGATAATGTAGTAGATGTCACCTGCAGTCCTATGTAACACCACAGATAACACAGTGATATCTCTGAGTACAGATAATGTAGTAGATGTCACCTGCAGTCCTATGTAACACCACAGATAACACAGTGATATCTCTGAGTACAGATAATGGAGTAGATGTCACCTGCAGTCCCATGTAACACCACACATAACACAGTGATATCTCTGAGTACAGATAATGTAGTAGATGTCACCTGCAGTCCTATGTAACACCACAGATAACACAGTGATATATCTGAGTACAGATAATGTAGTAGATGTCACATGCAGTCCTATGTAACACCACAGATAACACAGTGATATCTCTGAGTACAGATAATGTAGTGGATGACACCTGCAGTCCTATGTAACACCACAGATAACACAGTGATATCTCTGAATACAGATAATGGAGTAGATGTCACCTGCAGTCCTATGTAACACCACAGATAACACAGTGATATCTCTGAGTACAGATAATGTAGTATATGTCACCTGCAGTCCTATGTAACACCACAGATAACAGTGATATCTCTGAGTACAGATAATGTAGTAGATGTCACCTGCAGTCCCATGTAACACCACAGATAATACAGTGATATCTCTGAGTACAGATAATGCAGTAGATATCACTTGCAGTCCCATGTAACACCACAGATAACACAGTGATATCTCTGAGTACAGATAATGTGGTAGATGTCACCTGCAGTCCTATGTAACACTACAGATAACACAGTGATAAGTCTGAGTACAGATAATGTGGTAGATGTCACCTGCAGTCCTATGTAACACCACAGATAACACAGTGATATCTCTGAGTATAGATAATGTAGTGATGTCACCTGCAGTCCTATGTAACACCACAGATAACACAGTGATATCTCTGAGTACAGATAATGTAGTAGATGTCACCTGCAGTCCTATGTAACACCACAGATAACACAGTGATATCTCTGAGTACAGATAATGTAGTAGATGTCACCTGCAGTCCTATGTAACACCACAGATAACACAGTGATATCTGAGTACAGATAATGTAGTAGATGTCACCTGCAGTCCTATGTAACACCACAGATAACACAGTGATATCTCTCTCAGTACTGATAATGTAGTAGATGTCACCTGCAGTCCTATGTAACACCACAGATAACACAGTGCTATCTCTGAGTACAGATAATGGAGTAGATGTCACCTGCAGTCCTATGTAACACCACAGATAACACAGTGATATCTCTGAGTACAGATAATGTAGTAGATGTCACCTGCAGCCCTATGTAACACCACAGATAACACAGTGATATCTCTGAATACAGATAATGGAGTAGATGTCACCTGCAGTCCCATGTAACACCACAGATAACAGTGATATCTCTGAGTACAGATAATGTAGTAGATGTCACCTGCAGTCCTATGTAACACCACACATAACACAGTGATATCTCTGAGTACAGATAATGGAGTAGATGTCACCTGCAGTCCTATGTAACACCACAGATAACACAGTGATATCTCTGAGTACAGATTATGTAGTAATGTCACCTGCAGTCCCATGTAACACCACAGATAACACAGTGATATCTCTGAGTACAGATAATGTAGTAGATATCACCTGCAGTCCTATGTAACACCACAGATAACACAGTGATATCTCTGAGTACAGATAATGTAGTAGATGTCACCTGCAGTCCTATGTAACACCACAGATAACACAGTGATATCTCTCTCAGTACAGATAATGTAGTAGATGTCACCTGCAGTCCTATGTAACACCACAGATAACACAGTGCTATCTCTGAGTACAGATAATGGAGTAGATGTCACCTGCAGTCCCATGTAACACCACACATAACACAGTGATATCTCTGAGTACAGATAATGGAGTAGATGTCACCTGCAGTCCTATGTAACACCACAGATAACACAGTGATATCTCTGAGTACAGATAATGTAGTAATGTCACCTGCAGTCCCATGTAACACCACAGATAACACAGTGATATCTCTGAGTACAGATAATGTAGTAGATATCACCTGCAGTCCTATGTAACACCACAGATAACACAGTGATATCTCTCTGAGTACAGATAATGTAGTAGATGTCACCTGCAGTCCTATGTAACACCACAGATAACACAGTGATATCTCTGAGTACAGATAATGTAGTAGATGTCACCTGCAGTCCTATGTAACACCACAGATAACACAGTGATATCTCTGAATACAGATAATGGAGTAGATGTCACCTGCAGTCCCATGTAACACCACAGATAACAGTGATATCTCTGAGTACAGATAATGTAGTAGATGTCACCTGCAGTCCTATGTAACACCACAGATAACACAGTGATATCTCTCTGAGTACAGATAATGTAGTAGATGTCACCTGCAGTCCTATGTAACACCACAGATAACACAGTGATATCTCTGAGTACAGATAATGTAGTAGAGGTCACCTGCAGTCCTATGTAACACCACAGATAACACAGTGATATCTCTGAGTACAGATAATGTAGTAGAGGTCACCTGCAGTCCTATGTAACACCACAGATAACACAGTGATATCTCTGAGTACAGATAATGTAGTAGGTGTCACCTGCAGTCCTATGTAACACCACAGATAACACAGTGATATCTCTGAGTACAGATAATGTAATAGATGTCACCTGCAGTCCTATGTAACACCACAGATAACACAGTAAATCTCTGAGTACAGATAATGTAGTAGATGTCCCCTGCAGTCCTATGTAACACCACATATAACAGTGATATCTCTGAGTACAGATAATGTAGTAGATGTCCCCTGCAGTCCTATGTAACACCACAGATAATACAGTGATATCTCTCTGAGTACAGATAATGTAGTAGATGTCACCTGCAGTCCTATGTAACACCACAGATAACACAGTGATATCTCTGAGTACAGATAATGTAGTAGATGTCCCCTGCAGTCCTATGTAACACCACAGATAACACAGTGATATCTCTGAGTACAGATAATGTAGTAGATGTCACCTGCAGTCCTATGTAACACCACAGATAACACAGTGATATCTCTGAGTACAGATAATGTAGTAGATGTCGCCTGCAGTCCTATGTAACACCACAGATCACACAGTGATATCTCTGAGTACAGATAATGTAGTAGATGTCACCTGCAGTCCTATGTAACACCACAGATAACACAGTGATACCTCTCTGAGTACAGATAATGTAGTAGATGTCACCTGCAGTCCCATGTAACACCACAGATAACACAGTGATATCACTCTGAATACAGATAATGTAGTAGATGTCACCTGCAGTCCCATGTAACACCACAGATAACAGTGATACAGATAGTACAGGTGCATCCACTTACTTGCTGGTTGCTTTGGTCGCTTTTTGTCCCTAGAATTCAAACACCACGTGGCATATCTTCACATGGATCTTAGGCCTCGTGCACATGCTGCAGTTTTTCATGCGTTTTTGGTGCAGTTTGTGGTCACCACACATACTTTCCTCCCCCACAGTTTTGCTGTTCGTACGTTGCGGTTTTTTGGCTGCAGTGTGTGGTGACCACTGCAGCAGGTCTGTCAATTCTTTTTGCGTTTTTCTCTGCATTTTTCACCCATTGGTGTTATAAAATGAATAAAAAACCACGAAAACCGCACTAAAATCGCATGCATTTTTTAATGCATTTTTTGGCCATAGGGTGCATTTTTAGCGCTACTTATAACAACACTTTCTTCCCAGGCTCCTGATAATAGCGGATTCTCCTTTGCGCTCCTCCTCCGCCTGCGCGGATCTTCTATACTATCACATGTCACCGTGGCTCTGACTGTTCCCTCCAGTTTCTTAGGGTCCCAGCTCTGGGCTTCCTGTGCTTCTAGGGTGCCACGTACCCCACATCCAGCAGCCCCGTCTGCCGGGGACCTGCCTGCAGGGGATCATCCCCTGTACTCCCCTGTACTCCCCTCTCCTCTATACACAGACAATTCTATTCTCCTTCTTCCTGCCTCAGGGATATAACTTTCTAAACTTCTCCCTGGGGCTAAACCTTTCCTTAACCCCTGGTGCCCCTGCCCTAGGCTGCGGCTGTTACCCCGACCAGCATCCTAATCATAACACATCTACCTCTGCTGCATCTTATCCTTATTGTTTTCTCATGACTACACGGGCTACTTCTCATCACATGGTATTTAATAACATTCACATTAAAACAACATGGTCGGCGTCTTCAGGGGAGAGTCTCCATTCACCGACTATCTTCCCAGAGACGGCAAGGAAGGTGAGAGTGCCAGCGTCTCCACCAGGAGAGAGGGGCCGGACAGCGCGGGAATGTCACTAAGGGCGTCACAGGAGTTCGGGGTCAGGGTGGAGCTCTGGGTCAGGATGGAGCTTGGGATCAGGGTGGAGCTCGGGATCAGGGTGGAGCTCGGGGTCAGGGTGGAGCTCGGGGTCAGGGTGGAGCTCGGGGTCAGGGTGGAGCTTGGGATCAGGGTGGAGCTCGGGATCAGGGTGGAGCTCGGGGTCAGGGTGGAGCTCGGGGTCAGGATGGAGCTTGGGATCAGGGTGGAGCTCGGGATCAGGGTGGAGCTCGGGGTCAGGGTGGAGCTCGGGGTCAGGGTGGAGTTGGGGATCAGGGTGGAGCTCGGGATCAGGGTGGACCTCGGGGACAGGGCGGAGCTCGGGGTCAGGGCGGTGCTCGGGGTCAGGGTAGAGCTCGGAGTCAGGGTGGAGCTCGGAGTCAGGGTGAAGCTCAGGGTCAGGATGGAGCTTGGGATCAGGGTGGAGCTCAAGATCAGGGTGGAGCTCGGGGTCAGGGTGGAGCTCGGGGTCAGGGTGGAGTTGGGGATCAGGGTGGAGCTCGGGATCAGGGTGGAGCTCGGGGTCAGGGTGGAGCTCGGGGTCAGGGTGGAGTTGGGGATCAGGGTGGAGCTCGGGATCAGGGTGGAGCTCGGGGTATGTTTGAGTTCAGGATCAGGGTGGAGTTCGGGATCAGGGTAGAGTTCGGGGTCAGGGCGGAGCTCAGGGTCAGGGTGGAGCTCGGTATCAGGGCGGAGCTCGGGGTCAGGGTGGAGCTCGGGGTCAGGGCAGAGCTCAGGGTCAGGGTGGAGCTCGGGATCAGGGTGGAGCTCAGGATCAGGGTGGAGCTCGGGGTCAGGGTGGAGCTCGGGGTCAGGGCAGAGCTCAGGGTCAGGGTGGAGCTCGGGATCAGGGTTGGATCTCGGGGTCAGGGTGGAGGTCAGGGTCAGGGTGGAGCTCGGGGTCAGGGTGGAGCTTGGGATCAGGGTGGAGGTCAGGGTGGAGGTCAGGGTCAGGGTGGAGCTCGGGGTCAGGGTGGAGCTGGGGGTCAGGGTGGAGCTCAGGGTCAGGGTGGAGCTCGGGATCAGGGTTGGATCTCGGGGTCAGGGTGGAGGTCAGGGTCAGGGTGGAGCTCGGGGTCAGGGTGGAGCTTGGGATCAGGGTGGAGGTCAGGGTGGAGCTCAGGGTCAGGGTGGAGCTCGGGGTCAGGGTGGAGTTGGGGGTCAGGGTGGAGCTCAGGGTCAGGGTGGAGCTCAGAGTTATGTTGGAGCATTTGCATATAGATGAACATTAATATGACAACATGTGCTAAATAAATTATAAGCTGATCAGTGTGCCTGTGCCACGTGAGTGAGGATAAATCAGTGTGCCTGTGCCACGTGAGTGAGCATCAATCAGTGTGCCTGTGCCATGTGAGTGAGGATCAAACAGTGTGCCTGTGCCATGTGAGCGAGGATCAATTAGTGTGCCTGTGCCATGTGAGCAAGGGTCAATCAGTGTGCCTGTGCCACGTGAGCGAGCATCAATCAGTGTGCCTGTGCCACATGAGCGTGGATCAGTGTGCCTGTGCCACGTGAGCGAGGATCAGTGTGCCTGTGCCACGTGATCGAGGATCAGTGTGCCTGTGCCACGTGAGCGAGGATCAGTGTGCCTGTGCCACGTGAGCGAGGATCAGTGTGCCTGTGCCACGTGAGTGACAATTAAAAGTGATTTTAAAATGAATATGATATTCAAATAAATATGAGACCAAACAATCCTGATTGCGGGCACAGCACACTGCCTCTTCTATATGGTCTCACTGTATATACCCTGCCTGGATAATGTATCCCAGTGCCATCATCATTCCCAGGAGCAGAGACCGGACCATCCAGGGCCTCACGTGTCTCCTGCCCTGCAGGCGATACAATGTTACCCCAACTCAGGCAGGCGTAAGCCTCGTCAGCTCGGTCATGTGCAGCGGATCCCTCTGGTAAATATGAGGCAGGACGCCCGCTCTGCCCCATGCACTCAGTCTGACCGATCAGACTGCAGATTTCGTGTCCTTTTCTTCCCTCTGTTTCTGTAAATGCACATTTTCTCTGTGCCCGAGGGGGTGGGGTTTGTGCACATACCCAATCAGATGTCTCCATTGTTACTCCTCCTCTCTCACAGCGCAGAGAGAGAACCTGCAGCTGCATCCCCCTCCTCCCCCTCCGGTTTCTCTTTTTCTATTTACTGTATTACCTCAGATTGATTTTCTGACACGGAGGTTTGTGATCATTTACATGTTGGGGACAGGCAATCGGAGGGAACTGTGCAACCCTGAGAGGCGACACGTTAAATTGTTGTTGTTTGGTGCCTCCATCCTTGTTGCCTGACTTCTGACGGTCGTGTTTGTTGCGCGGCCATTTGGTTTGGTTGCCACCAGTCGCCTTTGCTTGATTGATGGCAGAAGTTTCTTGTGGCCAGCCTCATTTCTCTTGCATTTGGGAGGACGGGCATCGCAATGTTCCCTCTGCTCAGGGCCATGTTCCCGCCAGGTATGAGGCTGATGAGACAGATGTGACTTGAGGCCTATGCACAGATCCTGAGAGTGGCTGAGACCTCATATTTCTGCTCAGTCAGAAGCGTCCGTCCCCGGGATATGGAGGCTGTGCGCTGAGCGCCGCCGTTATTTGGACTATTTGTTATGTTTGTGTCTGGAGTGACAGGCTCCATTACTCAGCCGGGGCCCCTAATCCGGGCTCCTCATCGTGCAGAATGCCCGGTATCA